>NC_047516.1:15854199-15986699 GCF_902827115.2 Pseudochaenichthys georgianus
TTTACTCATTGGGAACTCGGTATGAGATAGAGCACACTGTTGAGATGTCCAATCTGCCTGTTTTACAAACTTTGACCAACAGGGGGGTTTGTGTTCAAATGAAGCCCATGATGAAGCCTCATGAGATGAAGCCTCATGAGATGAACCCTTTTGCGAACCAATTGGCTAGAAAGCTTCAAAGCTTCATAAGGCTTCATCTAGCCATCACTAGTTTAAGGCTTTGTAAAAGGAAATCCTGGCTCAATCCAACTTGCTTTTACAAGAACAGCCCTCAGGTCAGCTGAGGCTCACAGACTAGCACAGGTGGAATTACTCAGCTTGATTGCTGCACTGGTAAATGATGAAAGGAAATATAAGCAGGCTATCATGAATAAAGTGTTCCTCATAGACACTCAACATGTAAATCAGGAAAACATTTCAAAGTTTGGTGACAGATTGCAGTAAGAATTCATGTGAAAACACATCTTTCTATTTCTTCTCATGGTAGATGAAAGCCAGACAGTGAAATAATTTAATGAACTACAAAACAAAAGTCACATCCAGAAATGTATCTGAGACATTCAACAATGTTAAAAAAATGCTTTGGTTGCAAATGAAAATAAAACACAAAGAGAAAAGAATAATATTTGAGATTCAATCATCGTTGGGAATTGGTGGAGGTATTTCAGAATTTATTGATTGAGTTTATATTTGTATTTAAGGCTAAACATTAAGAACTGTAACCTCCTTCACATAATAATTAATTTCTACTTCCTCCAACCAGTGCCTGACACTCTCTTAATGAGCACAGGTGTTTTCAATTTTAACAATTTTAAACAACCAATCAGGAGAGACCGCAGCCTACCATGTGGATATAAAAGCTGCAGGTGAGATCTTTAACAGCTACATTTCCTTCTAGCTTCTGCTTCACGTGAGACATTGTTGCTTCTGCTTGACGAGAGAGAAAACATGGCATCTGCAGGTCTCCAGATTTTGGCCACCTTCCTGGCAATCGTCGGCTTTCTTGGAGACATCATCATCTGTGCTCTGCCCATGTGGAAGGTGTCTGCTTTCATTGGAAGCAACATTATCACGGCACAGACCTATTGGGAGGGCCTGTGGATGAACTGCGTGATGCAGAGCACGGGCCAGATGCAATGCAAGGTCTACGACTCCATGCTGGCTCTGCCCCTCGACCTTCAAGCTGCCCGTGCCCTGGTTGTGATCTCCATCTTGGTGGCCTTAATGGGAATCATGCTAGCCGTTGCAGGGGGAAAATGCACCAACTGCATTGAAGATGAGGAGGCCAAGAGTAAAGTAGCCATTGCTGCAGGTGTGTTCTTCATCGTGAGTAGTATTCTGTGCATCATCCCTGTGTCCTGGTCTGCCAACACTGTCATCAGAAACTTCTACAACCCCATTATGAACGACGCTCAGAGGAGGGAGCTGGGAGCCGCGCTGTTCATCGGCTGGGGAGCATCAGGACTTATGCTGATTGGAGGTGCACTTCTTTGCTGCCAGTGCCCGAAGAGTAAGGACAGCGGATACTCAGCCAAATACTCTGCCCCACCCTCCGCACCCAGTGGAGGAGCCTACGTTTGAGTATACTTTCTCTAGGAAACTGGACTGACCTATAATGTTTATGCTGTTAACTTCATGCTTTTTAAAGTGTTTCTACTGTTGTTTTAATAAATTTTACTTTTTTATGAACTTATAACCTTGTTTGTTTTTGTGGACGTGGGTCATCATGTTTAAGTGAATAGAGGTTTTAAAATAGTGGTTTGGTTATGATAGCTCCTCAGTTATTTGTTCAGAAATCTAGCTAAGCGCTCTCCAAAGTTAACAACCTTCTATCACCTGAAGTCAATTAGCAAGCTATATTTTTAAATCTACATTTAGTCTAGACAAAAATAAATCTGCTACATACTCTAAAACTATGTTGGTGAATGTAAGGCCTACTGCTGAAAGGGCCGGGCTAGCTGTGTTGCTGCTTAGCTTAGCAAAGAGCCTAGCTGTGCAAAGCTAACCACCTGCTGGCTGTGGCCTCATATTTCCAGCAAAGACATGATTTGATCTTGGGAAAGAGTGTATTTCCCACACTTTATAACTAAGTGTTTAAGATATAAAACAACTGCCTCCAGTATTAAGGAGGATTCTCTCTGCAGTAAATTAAACCAGCATTACGCTGTTGAAAATATCTTTGTCTAGCAAGAGAAATAATGTTAGATAATATTGTAGATTAATATATGTATTGATTGAGTTTATATTTGTATTAAAGGTGGGCTAGGTAAGTTTGAGAAACCGGCTCGAGATACACTTTTTGTTATATTCCATGGAATGCTCTTAACATCCCGATAGCAATGAATATCTTAAGTGCTTTGAAAAAAAATACATAAAAAAATTTCATCTGTGGAAGCCGTAGTACTGTAAAAAGCACGACCAATCATTTTTAGCCGGCCCGGCTAAAATAACTGGAAAGCCTACCTGCCTGTCAGCCTTCCATCTGTGCACAAACTTATCTTGTGCCCTCATCGGTCATGTGAGCGTTCATGTGTGTTGGAGGAGGGGCTCTGTAAGGAAGTGGCAGCTTTTTTCCGGCTGTTTATTTTCAAATTGTAGCGCACTCGAGCTGGTTTCTCCAAAATTACCTACCCCACCTTTAAAGGCTAAACATTAAAAAAAAAAAATCAGTAACCTTCACATAATTAATTTATACTTCCTCCAATCGGTGCCTGACACTCTCTTAATGAGCACAGGTGTTTTCAATTTGAACAATTTTGAACAGCCTACCATGTGGGTATAAAAGCTGCAGGTGAGATCTCTAACAGCTACATTTCCCTAGCTTCTGCTTCACGTGAGACATTGTTGCTTCTGCTTGACGAGAGAGGAAACATGGCATCTGCAGGTCTCCAGATTTTGGCCACCTTCCTGGCAATCATCGGCTTTCTTGGAGACATCATCATCTGTGCTCTGCCCATGTGGAAGGTGTCTGCTTTCATTGGAAGCAACATTATCACGGCACAGACTTATTGGGAGGGCCTGTGGATGAACTGTGTGAAGCAGAGCACGGGCCAGATGCAATGCAAGGTCTACGACTCCATGCTGGCTCTGCCCCTCGACCTTCAAGCTGCCCGCGCCCTGGTTGTGATCTCCATCTTGGTGGCCTTAATGGGAATCATGCTAGCCGTTGCAGGGGGAAAGTGCACCAACTGTATTGAAGATGAGGAGGCCAAGAGTAAAGTAGCCATTGCTGCAGGTGTGTTCTTCATCGTGAGTAGTATCCTGTGCATCATCCCTGTGTCCTGGTCTGCCAACACTGTCATCAGAAACTTCTACAACCCCATTATGAACGACGCTCAGAGGAGGGAGCTGGGAGCCGCGCTGTTCATCGGCTGGGGAGCATCAGGACTTATGCTGATTGGAGGTGCACTTCTTTGCTGCCAGTGCCCGAAGACTAAGGACAGCGGATACTCAGCCAAATACTCTGCCCCACCCTCCGCACCCAGTGGAGGAGCCTACGTTTGAGTATACTTTCTCTAGGAAACTGGACTGACCTATAATGTTTATGCTGTTAACTTCATGATTTTTAAAGTGTTTCTACTGTTATTTTAATAAATTTAACTTTTTTATGAACCCATAACCTTGCTTGTTTTGTGGAGGTGGATCATCATGTTTAAGTGAATAGAGGTTTTCAAATGGTGGTTTGGTTATGATAGCTCCTCAGTTATTTGTTAAAAAATCTAGCTAAGCGCTCTCCAAAGTTAACAACCTGCCTTCTATCACCTGAAGTCAATTGGCAAGCTATATTTTTAAATCTACATTTAGTCTAGACAAAAATAAATCTGCTACATACTCTAAAACTACGTTGGTGAATATAAGGCCTACTGCTGAAAGGGCGGGCCTAGCTGTGTTGCTGCTTAGCTTAGCAAAGAGCCTAGCTGTGCTAAGCTAACCACCTGCTGGCTGTGGCCTCATATTTCAACCCAGTCTCTCGGCATTTCGTGTTATAGTCACTAAATTAATTTAATCTATTGATTTGTGTTCACCAACACGATTGTCGCATTTTTTCCGCAAAAAAAGCAATGTGATTAATAACAAATTGGAAGGAAAAAGAGATTTAAAAAAAAATACAGATTTTAGTATTCTGACAGAACGATTTTAGAAGCAATGTATTTCTATTTGTAGTATGTTTCGTGCCTGCACCAAATAATAACAAATTAGAAGGGGAAAAAAGATAAAAGTATTCTGAGGCTCTGAGCCCCATTATTTTCCTCGCGGATGGCAAAAAAAACTCCGACATACTATTTAAAATAAAAGGGTTGGGGTAAGAAAATGTGTTTATGAACCACACAGCTTCCGGTCTTCCAAGACCCGACTGGACAAAAAGAAGTGGTGCAGGCACAAAACATACTACCAATAGAAATACATTGCTTTTAAAATCGTTCTGTGTGACACGAAAAAAATGCGAAAATCGTGTTGGTGAACACAAATCAATACATTAAATTAATTTCGTGACTATAACACGAAATGCCGTGAGACTGGGTTGCATATTTCCAGTAGTGATGGCGAGATGAAGCCTTATGAAGCTTTGAAGCTTTCCAGCCAATTGGTTCGCAAAAGGGTTCATCTCATGAGGCTTCATCATGGGCTTCATTTGAACACAAACCCCCCTGTTGGTCAAAGTGTGTACAACAGGCAGATTGGACATCTCAACAGTGTGCTCTCTCATACCGAGTTCCCATTGAGTAAAGCCTTAGAATAACTCTAAACAACGAACATTTAATCATATTTTCATGTTAACAATATTGTTTTTATTCCAGTTGAATGATTGTGCTTGAAAAGCCTAAGGAGGCTGGTAAACATTGCAAAGAGGGATTTGTATTCCTTAATAATATTCATAAACTTAACCATGTTGTAGCCGGAGAAAGGCTAAACCATATCAAAGAATATATGTATTAACTACATTATCTGATTTAGCTGTAGCTTTTATAAACAACAAAAAAGACGTATTGTTCAGTCGTTGAACCAGGGACCCTGCGGTCGTGAGTCAACTGCTTTCCAGCTGAGCCACAGCACGCAAGCTGAATTTCACCGAAAACACTGCACTATATTTATTCCTGTTTTTATTCCTACATTTATTTATGCTTGTATCTATTTATACTTATGACATGTTCCGACCTCTATATGAGTGAGGGTCTGAGCTCTTTTAATTCCATCGTGTCACTGGGCCCGGGTACAGGAGGGGTAATATGGTTCTTATTATACATCCATGGGTAATATGAGCGTTGTGGTTCAACGGTTCAACCGATCTGAATCGCTACCTGAAGCAGTCACGTGGTATCGACAGGCAGCGAGGCTTCGTTTGTCATCGGTGACGTCACTGGCCCAAAACGATACAATCCTCGATACAAGCTTCACAAAAAGCTTCGGGGATTACCCGACACACGCTTCGAAGCCTCGGCGCAATACGTAACATCACTAATTTTCAGCAAAGACATGATTTGATGTTGGCAAATTGTGTATTTCCTACACTTTATAACTAAGTGTTTCAGATATAAAACAACTGCCTCCAGTATTGATAAGGAAGATTCTCTCTGCAGTAAATTAAACCAGCTTTACACTGTTGAAAATATCTTTGTCTGAAAAGCATTAAGAGAACAAATATTAGATAGTATTGTAGATTAATATATAAATCATTGTTGGGAATTGGTTGAGGTATTTCAGAATGTATTGATTGAGTTTATATTTGTATTTAAGGCTAAACATTTGATACAACTGTAACCTCCTTCACATAATAATTAATTTCTACTTCCTCCAATCGGTGCCTGACACTCTCTTAATGAGCACAGGTGTTTTCAATTTGAACAATTTTGAACATCCAATCAGGAGAGACCACAGCCGACCATGTGGGTATAAAAGCTGCAGGTGAGATCTCTAACAGCTACATTTCCCTAGCTTCTGCTTCACGTGAGACATTGTTGCTTCTGCTTGACGAGAGAGGAAACATGGCATCTGCAGGTCTCCAGATTTTGGCCACCTTCCTGGCAATCATCGGCTTTCTTGGAGACATCATCATCTGTGCTCTGCCCATGTGGAAGGTGTCTGCTTTCATTGGAAGCAACATTATCACAGCACAGACCTATTGGGAGGGCCTGTGGATGAACTGTATGAAGCAGAGCACGGGCCAGATGCAGTGCAAGGTCTACGACTCCATGCTGGCTCTGCCCCTCGACCTTCAAGCTGCCCGTGCCCTGGTTGTGATCTCCATCTTGGTGGCCTTAATGGGAATCATGCTAGCCGTTGCAGGGGGAAAATTCACCAACTGCATTGAAGATGAGGAGGCCAAGAGTAAAGTAGCCATTGCTGCAGGTGTGTTCTTCATCGTGAGTAGTATTCTGTGCATCATCCCTGTGTCCTGGTCTGCCAACACTGTCATCAGAAACTTCTACAACCCCATTATGAACGACGCTCAGAGGAGGGAGCTGGGAGCCGCGCTGTTCATCGGCTGGGGAGCATCAGGACTTATGCTGATTGGAGGTGCACTTCTTTGCTGCCAGTGCCCGAAGACTAAGGACAGCGGATACTCAGCCAAATACTCTGCCCCACCCTCCGCACCCAGTGGAGGAGCCTACGTTTGAATATACTTTCTCCAGGAAACTGGACTGACCTATAATGTTTATGCTGTTAACTTCATGCTTTTTAAAGTGTTTCTACTGTTATTTTAATAAATTTTACTTTTTTATGAACTTATAACCTTGCTTGTTTTTGTGGAAGTGGGTCATCATGTTTAAGTGAATAGAGGTTTTAAAATAGTGGTTTGGTTATGATGGCTCCTCAGTTATTTGTTCAGAAATCTAGCTAAGCGCTCTCCAAAGATAACAACCTGCCTTCTATCACCTGAAGTCAATTAGCAAGCTATATTTTTAAATCTACATTTAGTCTAGACAAAAATAAATCTGCTACATACTCTAAAACTATGTTGGTGAATGTAAGGCCTACTGCTGAAAGGGCCGGGATAGCTGTGTTGCTGCTTAGCTTAGCAAAGAGCCTAGCTGTGCAAAGCTAACCACCTGCTGGCTGTGGCCTCATATTTCCAGCAAAGACATGATTTGATCTTGGGAAATAGTGTATTTCCCACACTTTATAACTAAGTGTTTAAGATATAAAACAACTGCCTCCAGTATTGATAAGGAGTATTCTCTCTGCAGTAAATTAAACCAGCATTACCCTGTTGAAAATATCTTTTTCTAGCAAGAGAAAGAATGTTAGATAATATTGTAGATTAATATATGTATTGATTGAGTTTATATTTGTATTAAAGGTGGGCTAGGTAAGTTTGAGAAACCGGCTCGAGATACACTTTTTGTTATATTCCATGGAATGCTCTTAACATCCCGATAGCAATGAATATCTTAAGTGCTTTGAAAAAAAATACATAAAATGTCATCTGTGGAAGCCGTAGTACTGTAAAAAGCACGACCAATCATTTTTAGCCGGCCCGGCTAAAATAACTGGAAAGCCTACCTGCCTGTCAGCCTTCCATCTGTGCACAAACTTATCTTGTGCCCTCATCGGTCATGTAAGCGTTCATGTGTGTTGGAGGAGGGGCTCTGTAAGGAAGTGGCAACCTTTTTCCGGCTGTTTATTTTCAAATTGTCGCGCACTCGAGCTGGTTTCTCCAAAATTACCTACCCCACCTTTAAAGGCTAAACATTAAAAAAAAAAATCAGTAACCTTCACATAATTAATTTCTACTTCCTCCAATCGGTGCCTGACACTCTCTTAATGAGCACAGGTGTTTTCAATTTGAACAATTTTGAACAACCAATCAGGAGAGACCACAGCCGACCATGTGGGTATAAAAGGTGCAGGTGAGATCTCTAACAGCTACATTTCCCTAGCTTCTGCTTCACCTGAGACATTGTTGCTTCTGCTTGACGAGAGAGGAAACATGGCATCTGCAGGTCTCCAGATTTTGGCCATGTTCCTGGCAATCGTCGGCTTTCTTGGAGACATCATCATCTGTGCTCTGCCCATGTGGAAGGTGTCTGCTTTCATTGGAAGCAACATTATCACGGCACAGACCTATTGGGAGGGCCTGTGGATGAACTGCGTAAAGCAGAGCACGGGCCAGATGCAATGCAAGGTCTACGACTCCATGCTGGCTCTGCCCCTCGACCTTCAAGCTGCCCGTGCCCTGGTTGTGATCTCCATCTTGGTGGCCTTAATGGGAATCATGCTCGCTGTTGCAGGGGGAAAGTGCACCAACTGCATTGAAGATGAGGAGGCCAAGAGTAAAGTAGCCATTGCTGCAGGTGTGTTCTTCATCGTGAGTAGTATCCTGTGCATCATCCCTGTGTCCTGGTCTGCCAACACTGTCATCCGAAACTTCTACAACCCCATTATGAACGACGCTCAGAGGAGGGAGCTGGGAGCCGCGCTGTTCATCGGCTGGGGAGCATCAGGACTTCTGCTGATTGGAGGTGCACTTCTTTGCTGCCAGTGCCTGAAGAGTAAGGACAGCGGATACTCAGCCAAATACTCTGCCCCACCCTCCGCACCCAGTGGAGGAGCCTACGTTTGAGTATAGTTTCTCTAGGAAACTGGACTGACCTATAATGTTTATGCTGTTGACTTCATGATTTTTAAAGTGTTTAATTTTTAATAAATGTTACCTTTTTATGAACCCATAAACTTGCTTGTTTTGTGGAGGTGTATCATGTTTAAGTGAATAGAGGTTTTAAAATTGTGTTTTGGTTAACTTATGATAGCTCCTCAGTTATTTGTTCAAAAATCTAGCTAAGCGCTCTCCAAAGTTAACAACCTGCCTTCTATCACCTGAAGTCAATTGGCAAGCTATATTTTTAAATCTACATTTAGTCTGGACAAAAATAAATCTGCTACATACTCTAAAACTATGTTGGTGAATGTAAGGCCTACTGCTGAAAGGGCCGGGCTAGCTGTGTTGCTGCTTAGCTTAGTTTAGCAAAGAGCCTAGCTGTGCTAAGCTAACCACCTGCTGGCTGTGGCCTCATATTTCCAGCAAAGACATGATTTGATCTTGGGAAAGAGTGTATTTCCCACACTTTATAACTAAGTGTTTTAGATATAAAACAACTGCCTCCAGTATTGATAAGGAGGATTCTCTCTGCAGTAAATTAAACCAGCTTTACACTGTTGAAAATCTTTGTCTAGCAAGAAAGAGAGAATTGTAGATTAATATATAAATCGTTGGGAATTGGTTGAGGTATTTCAGAATGTATTGATTGAGTTTATATTTGTAATAATGGTGGGCTAGGTAAGTTTGAGAAACCGGCTCGAGATACACTTTGTTATATTCCATGGAATGCTCTTAACATCCCGATAGCAATGAATATCTTAAGTGCTTTGACAAAAATCCATAAAATGTCATCTGTGGAAGCCGTAGTACTGTAAAAAGCACGACCATTCATTTTAGCCGGCCCGGCTAAAATAACTGGATGGCCTACCTGCCTGTCAGCCTTCCATCTGTGCACAACCGTATCTCGTGCCCTCATCGGTCGTGTGCGCGTTCGTGTGTATTGGAGTGGCTCTGTAAGGAAGTGGCAGATTTTTTCCGGCTGTTTATTTTGAAATTGTAGCGCACTCGAGCTGGTTTCTCCAAAATTACCTACCCCACCTTTAAAGGCTAAACATAAAAAAAAAAAAAATGAGTAACCTTCACATTCATTTCTACTTCCTCCAATCGGTGGTTGCAACCCTGTCTCCTAAAAATTACGTTCCCACAGAACTAAACTGCATTCTCAATTACGTTTAGCTAGAAACGTATTTTCTCCCACGTTACGTTTGTTATGAACGTATCTCAAATACGTTTATTTTCTACATATCTTCGAGAAGCATATTTTCTTCCACGTTACGTTTGTTATGAACGGATCTTAAATACATTTATTTTCTACATATCTTTGCCATTTATTGTCTTGCTTATAATAATGATGATAGTTATTTATAAATATCATTTTAGAGCACACCTTTGAAATCGAGAATCGGGCTCGATATATGGTTAAATTAAAATCAGTAGGCGAGGCTGTAATTTCGCCAGCTGTTACTCTCATGAATTAGACGGCAAACAATAATAGTTTTAACATGCCAAAAAGCTGCTGTGTCGTTTATTGCACCTCAAACATTAACACAAATCCAGAGTTACTTGTTTCTGTACTTCCTCTAAGAAGAAAGGACAGTATCAGAAGAGCTCTGTGACTTCAGGCTTGATCGCTGTTCAAATGACAGCGTTGGTTTCCCCAAAAGTGGGCGGGGCTGTAAAGTGAAGTAGATTTTACTCTCATCTATTATTCAAAACCATTCTATTTATTCTAACGTAAATTACATGCCAGTGTTTTATCTTTTTATTTATTTGTTTTTATTTTAAATCGTATAATGTCGGACTTTTTGCTCTGTCTTTGAGGAAAAGAAATGGGGCTCAGAGCCTCAAAATACTGAAATATGTATTTTTTTAAATCTTTTCCTTCTAATTTATTATTCTTTTCTAAATAACACACTGTTATTTACTCAACAATAACACACAATTATCCTTGTTTTTATTTATTCATTTAATTCTATAATCTTGGGCTTTTTAGCCGTAAATAAAGTCACCGGAAACAGACGGGACATTTCGAGCGATACACACAACAAACCCACTAAACTGATTACCCAAGATCCTCAGCTTGAAGCTCGTTGATTGGATGTTTTAGCCGCAATGCACGCTGGGATATGGTGTTAATAAGATATGATATCCGACAACGAAAAATAAAATAATACCTAATTCAGAGTGTTCTTGCTTTTCTCTTTGGAAGTCATCACATATAACGGCATTGTAAAACACGGTTCGGCTGCATTAAATATTACACATCTGCCGTAGTTCTTTATTTATAGAGCCCTGATGAGAAGACTTCTGGACAAACAGGAGAACTGCTGCCAAAACTGAATACTTGACGTGGATCATACATATATCAACAATTAAACAACATCTTCAATTTCTTTTCACAAAATACGTCTCCTTGCAGTATCAATAGTAATTCGGCTGACTATTATATTTGATCCAATTGGTATATAGGTTATATTTACACCATAACGGTGCACAGCTGATAGACAATAGAAGATAGATAGAAGATATTACTGATTTTCTTTGAATATCAGAATGTAAATACTGAGTTGAGAGAATAGTCAGGGGATTTGGGTGATGGGAGACACATCTATGGAATCACAATTTCAATAGCTTACCATTAAATTACGGATAGCCTATGCCTTTCTGTCTGTGATGTTTTACAAATCAGATATTAATGTGTAGAAGTAAAGCATGAGAAATAGTATAGCAATATCCTGTAAAATTATGTAAAAACATGAATAAAACTACACATTTTAAGATGTTATACATACATAAGTGTCCTACACTAATAATACAAAGTTATTATTAGTATGCTGTGTGTACCTTGTGTGCACCGCCTAGTGGTTAAAGCATGTTATTGAATTATTTTTGTTGAATAATGTTATTTGATTAAAACAATATTAAGAGTACATACTTTCATAGGGGGAAAGTAGAAGGTCAATGATAGAAATATTATATAGAATATAAAAAGTCAAGAAGATACTAAGTGATCTCTACAATAAAACAGTTTAGTGCCGTACACATAGGAGGATGTGCAAAACAGAAAAACGAATTAACCTTTATTAACACATTAAAGAATACTTTAGGTTAAGGTCTTCTTTTAAACAAGAAAAAAGCTTTGGGGGTATCTATCTACAGATGAATATTAAGCCTGACAAACTTAACGTCTAAAATATTGCTTTCGTGCAATGTTAACTATGTTGAAGCACTATTTTAACTGATATTATACACATTAATTATACTCTTATGTATGTAGATAGTATAAGAAATGTGCAGAATATGACAGTTTAATGGTGGAGGTATACAGTACACACACATTGATAGATGTCTTGTAATGCGCTGTTGAGGAACCTGCGACCCAAGTTGTGTATAAGATCAATACACCTTAGAAAATCTTGAAATCTTGAAAGGGATGTGCAAAAAAGCCATTATACAGTTTTTAATTAACTATTAGTAGAGAATAACGAGGAATGAATATACTTTATAAAGATCTGCAGATAAATGTTTAGTCTTCTCAAGCACCAACTATCAAATATCTCTCCTGATTGTTGGCACTTGACAATCACCTTCCCTGAATTGTATTCAGGTGTAACTAAAGTCTGCTTTAAGGGTTGTTTATATTTCACATCATTAATCAGAATCTGCAAAGTAACTAAACTAAATGTAGTGAAGTAAAAATACCAGGTTAACCTCTGAATTGTAGTGGAGTAGAATAACAAAGTAACAATGAGCTGTCGTGTGGGTATATATTAATGCTGCCCATTATGGATACAAGCGATTTTCACCCATTTAGTAATTACATGTTTTAAATGTGTACACACCAATGTGTTTCCTATCGCCTAAACCTCCAGGGCTGTACACAGTTTAATACTGTCAACTTCTACATTTGGGGAAAACGTCTTTTAAAACTACAATTCCCAGTAGAGACGTGCCATAGAGAACAGGCTTGTTTGAGACAAGCAAGACCTGCGCAGACCTGCGCAGTTGCGATCAACGTCTTGCTAGTGCGTTGCATGATGGTTAGTCATTTTGTCCGACTTGCTCTGGAGGCTCGCCCACATGAGACTTTGAAATCTCGCGGGACAAAGACGCCCCGCAGCCTTGAGAGCGAGGCGAGGCGAGTTGGCGCAGTTGCTCTCCACGAGCTGCGGAAGCGAAATGCTTGATGGGAAACGGCTCGCTGGTATCTCGAGCTGAGCGCTCATTGGTGGTTTTTACCACGTGCTGCTGATGAAACTCTCCAATTGGCTGGCAAAAGTTTGTTGTTGTTTTGTGTCAGTTTTACGTCGCCACATCCATTCCCATTTTTCATCATTGTTCCACAATGTTTATCATCATGAAATGAATATCTATATTATTTTATACTATACTGCTTACCGTTTTCATACTTTATATATCTTAGCATATTCATACACACTGTTCATACTGCTCACAGGCTGATATCTAGTGTATTCATACCCCACTGTTTATTCATCATTCAATTCATTCGATATGTTATTCTGTAGATTGTGTACATTACTTTCCACTTCACTGCTTGTTGCACCTGGTTAGAAGCTAAACTGCATTTCGTTGTCTCAGTACCTGTACTATGTGCAATAGCAATAACGTTTCTCTTTAAGTTAAACCAAATCATTAAAATAAAATCTATTGTAATGTAATGATTTGGTTTAACCTTATTTATTGAATACATCATTTAAAATCATAAAGCTTAAAGTGGCAGCTAAAGAATTAACACAGCAGCAGGTCTGTTCAATGCATGCTCATGAAGCTTCATGTGTGCGGATCTGAAGGGACTGATCATTTGTAGCCTGTCCACCTATCAGTTTTTCCAAACATTAAGAGGGAGGAGCATTTCTAATTATGGAACCCAGTCACTGGTGTGGTTCATCATCATGACTGAATTAACAAACCTATATAAAGCAATGGAGATCACCTTTGTCTACAGTGGATACAATGGAATTTCCGCCATTGCAAACCCAGCCAGTCAAGCCGACTCCGAGCTGTCCGATTTAAGACGAGCTTTTTGATAGTGATGTTACGTATTGCGCCGAGGCTTCGGAGCGTGTGTCGGGTAATCCCCGAAGCTTTTTGTGAAGCATGTATCGAGGCTTGTATCGTTTTGGGCCAGTGACGTCATCGATGACAAACGAAGCCTCGCTGCCTGTCGATACCACGTGACTGCTTCAGGAAGCGATTCAGATCGGTTGAACCGTTGAACCACAACGCTCATAATACCTGGATGTATAATAAGAACCATACCCCTCCTGTACCCGGGCCCGGTGACACGATGGAATCAAGAGAGCTCAGACCCTCACTTATATAGATATAGGAACATGTCATAAGTATAAATAGATACAAGCATAAATAAATGTAGGAATAAAAACATGAATAAATAAATGAATAAATATGCTGCAGTGTTTTCAGTGAGATTCAGCGTGTGTGCTGCGGCTCAGCTGGAAAGCAGTTGACTCACGACCGCAGGGTCTCTGGTTCAAGGACTAGTCAATACGTATTTGTTGTTGTTTATAAAAGCTACAGCTAAATGAGATAATGTAGTTACTAAATGTATTCTTTGATATGGTTTAGCCTTTCTCAGGCTACAACATGGTTAAGTTTATGAATATTATTAAGGAATACTATACAAATCCCTCTTTGCAATGTTTACGAGCCTCCTTAGGCTTTTCAATCACAATCATTCAACTGGAATAAAAACAATATTGTTAACATGAAAATATGATTAAATGTTCGTTGTTTAGAGTTATTCTAAGGCTTTACTCAATGGGAACTCGGTATGAGATACAGCACACTGTTGAGATGTCCAATCTGCCTGTTTTACACACTTTGACCAACAGGGGGTTTGTGTTCAAATGAAGCCCATGATGAAGCCTCATGAGATGAACCCTTTTGCGAACCAATTGGCTGGAAAGCTTCAAAGCTTCATAAGGCTTCATCTCGCCATCACTACTTTTTGACACCTCCCCCGGCTGCGATCGGCTACTCTCGTCTATTCGAGGCGAGCCGCAATGTGTCTCAAACAAGCCTCTTCTGTTACTGTACTTTCTTCTTAGAGGAAGTACAGAAACACGTAACTCTGGATTTGTTTTAATGTTTGAGGTGCAATAAACGACACAGCAGCTTTTTGTCATGTTAAAACTATTATTTTCTTTCTCACTCATGAGAGTAACAGCTGGCGAAATTACAGCCTCGCCTACTGATTTTAATTTAACCATAGGCTTATATCGAGCCCGATTCTCGATTTCAAAGGTGTGCTCTAAAATGATATTTATAAATGACTATTATCATTATTATAAGCAAGACAATAAATGGCAAAGATATGTAGAAAATAAACGTATTTAAGATACGTTCATTAGGAACGTAACGTGGGAGAAAATATGTTTCTAGAAGATATGTAGAAAATAAACGTATTTGAGATACGTTCATAACAAACGTAACGTGGGAGAAAATACGTTTCTAGCTAAACGTAATTCAGAATGCAGTTTAGTTCTGTGGGAACGTAATTTTTAGGAGACAGGGTTGGTGCCTGACACTCTCTTAATGAGCACAGGTGTTTTCAATTTGAACAATTTTGAACATCCAATCAGGAGAGACCACAGCCTACCATGTGGGTATAAAAGCTGCAGGTGAGATCTCTAACAGCTACATTTCCTTCTAGCTTCTGCTTGACGAGAGACAAAACATGGCATCTGCAGGTCTCCAGATTTTGGCCACCTTCCTGGCAATCATCGGCTTTCTTGGAGACATCATCATCTGTGCTCTGCCCATGTGGAAGGTGTCTGCTTTCATTGGAAGCAACATTATCACAGCACAGACCTATTGGGAGGGCCTGTGGATGAACTGCGTAAAGCAGAGCACGGGCCAGATGCAGTGCAAGGTCTACGACTCCATGCTGGCTCTGCCCCTCGACCTTCAAGCTGCCCGCGCCCTGGTTGTGATCTCCATCTTGGTGGCCTTAATGGGAATCATGCTAGCCGTTGCAGGGGGAAAATGCACCAACTGCATTGAAGATGAGGAGGCCAAGAGTAAAGTAGCCATTGCTGCAGGTGTGTTCTTCATCGTGAGTAGTATCCTGTGCATCATCCCTGTGTCCTGGTCTGCCAACACTGTCATCAGAAACTTCTACAACCCCATTATGAACGACGCTCAGAGGAGGGAGCTGGGAGCCGCGCTGTTCATCGGCTGGGGAGCATCAGGACTTATGCTGATTGGAGGTGCACTTCTTTGCTGCCAGTGCCCGAAGACTAAGGACAGCGGATACTCAGCCAAATACTCTGCCCCACCCTCCGCACCCAGTGGAGGAGCCTACGTTTGAGTATACTTTCTCTAGGAAACTGGACTGACCTATAATGTTTATGCTGTTAACTTCATGATTTTTAAAGTGTTTATGCTGTTTAATTTTTAATAAATTTTACTTTTTTATGAACTTATAACCTTGCTTGTTTTGTGGAGGTGGATCATCATGTTTAAGTGAATAGAGGTTTTCAAATGGTGGTTTGGTTATGATAGCTCCTCAGTTATTTGTTCAAAAATCTAGTTTAGCGCTCCAAAGTTAACAACCTGCCTTCTATCACCTGAAGTCAATTGGCAAGCTATATTTTTAAATCTACATTTAGTCTAGACAAAAATAAATCTGCTATAGTCTAAACTACGTTGGTGAATATAAGGCCTACTGCTGAAAGGGCTGGGCTAGCTGTGTTGCTGCTTAGCTTAGTTTAGCAAAGAGCCTAGCTGTGCAAAGCTAACCACCTGCTGGCTGTGGCCTCATATTTCCAGCAAAGACATGATTTGATCTTGGGAAAGAGTGTATTTCCCACACTTCATAACTAAGTGTTTAACCTGTTAAACCCCGAGCCTGTTTTTCAGGTTTCAGGCTCGAAAATGACATTCCCAGAACAAATGACTGTAACTTCACTTCTAAAAGGTTTATATGAATACTTTTTGTTATCAAAGCAAGGTTACATCTGTGAGTTGGATGTAGAAGTGTCAGAATCAATATAGATGTTTCTGTGTCAGAGTAAATTCAGATGGAACATAGCAAAAAAATGTAAATTCCTGTCTCCGCCTAAAGAAAACCCATTACTTATAGTGAAGACCAACCTTGAATGATGGGTTAGTAGCCTAAAAGCTTTAGGAATCCAAATTATAACATAAGTACCCTGTATCAAGATTGAGGCAAAACAAGTGACATTTGACCTTTTTAGAGAGGTTTATGAAAATAAAGTTCAGGCGGAATAAGCTTTGGGCACATTTGGGCCCATTTGGGCCCATCAGTGCCATTTGACCTTTTTCAGATACCAGACTATAAAAATCATTGTATTACATTGAATAATCACTATAGGTATTCATTCCATTAAAAAAAAAAAAAATTAAAAAATGTAAATAAAAAAAAAAGATTCTTAAAAAAATATTAAAAATATTTGTGTGAGTGTGTATAAAAAAAATCAGGGTCCCCGTCGGCGGGGACCTTCGGGCGATATAAAACGACTGCCTCCAGTATTGATAAGGAGGATTCTCTCTGCAGTAAATTAAACCAGCTTTACACTGTTGAAAATATCTTTGTCTGAAAAACATTAAGAGAAAAAATAATAACATTGTAGATTAATATATAAATCATTGTTGGGAATTGGTTGAGGTATTTCAGAATGTATTGAGTTTATATTTGTATTAAATGCTAAACTTTAAAAAAAAGTGTAACCCTCACATTAATTTCTACTTCCAATCGGTGCCTGACACTGTCTTAATGAGCACAGGTGTTTTCAATTCTAACAATTTTGAACGTCCAATCAGGAGAGACCACAGCCTACCATGTGGGTATAAAAGCTGCAGGTGAGATCTTTAACAGCTACATTTCCTTCTTGCTTCTGCTTCACGTGAGACATTGTTGCTTCTGCTTGACGAGAGAGAAAACATGGCATCTGCAGGTCTCCAGATTTTGGCCATCATCCTGGCAATCATCGGCTTTCTTGGAGACATCATCATCTGTGCTCTGCCCATGTGGAAGGTGTCTGCTTTCATTGGAAGCAACATTATCACGGCACATACCTATTGGGAGGGCCTGTGGATGAACTGCGTGATGCAGTGGAACACTGGCCAGATGCAGTGCAAGGTCTACGACTCCGTGCTGGCTCTGTCCCTCGACCTTCAAGCTGCCCGCGCCCTGGTTGTGATCTCCATCTTGGTGGCCTTAATGGGAATCATGCTAGCCGTTGTAGGGGGGAAATACACCAACTGCATTGAAGATGAGGAGGCCAAGAGTAAAGTAGCCATTGCTGCAGGAGTGTTCTTCATCGTGAGTAGTATCCTGTGCATCATCCCTGTGTCCTGGTCTGCCAACACTGTCATCAGAAACTTCTACAACCCCATTATGAATAATGCTGAGAGGAGGGAGCTGGGAGCCTCGCTGTTCATCGGCTGGGGAGCATCAGTACTTCTGCTGATTGGAGGTGCACTTCTTTGCTGCCAGTGCCTGAAGAGTAAGGACAGCGGATACTCAGCCAAATACTCTGCCCCACGCTCCGCAGCCAGTGGAGGAGCCTATACTTTCTCTAGGAAACTGGACTGACCTATAATGTTTATGCTGTTAACTTCATGATTTTTAAAGTATTTCTACTGTTTAATTCGAATACATTTGACTTTTGTAAGAACCCATAACCTTGCTTGTTTTGTGGAGGTGGATCATCATGTTTAAGTGAATAGATGTTTTAAAATGGTGGTTTGGTTATGATAGCTCCTCAGTTATTTGCTCAAAATCTAGCTAAGCGCTCTCTAAAGTTAACACCCTGCCTCCTATCACCTGAAGTCAATTAGCAAGCTATACTTTTAAATCTACATTTAGTCTAGACAAAAATAAATCTGCTACATACTCTAAAACTACGTTGGTGAATGTAAGGCCTACTGCTGAAAGGGCCGGGCTAGCTGTGTTGCTGCTTAGCTTAGCAAAGAGCCTAGCTGTGCAAAGCTAACCACCTGCTGGCTGTGGCCTCATATTTCCAGCAAAGACATGATTTGATCTTTGGAAAGAGTGTATTTCCCACACTTTATAACTAAGTGTTTAAGATATAAAACGACTGCCTCCAGTATTGATAAGGAAGATTCTCTCTGCAGTAAATTAAACCAGCTTTACGCTGTTGAAAATATCTTTGTCTGAAAAACATTAAGAGAAAAAATAATAACATTGTAGATTAATATATAAATCATTGTTGGGAATTGGTTGAGGTATTTCAGAATGTATTGAGTTTATATTTGTATTAAACGCTAAACTTTAAAAAAAAGTGTAACCCTCACATTAATTTCTACTTCCAATCGGTGCCTGACACTGTCTTAATGAGCACAGGTGTTTTCAATTAACAATTTTGAACATCCAATCAGGAGATACCACAGCCTACCATGTGGGTATAAAAGCTGCAGGTGAGATCTTTAACAGCTACATTTCCCTAGCTTCTGCTTCACGTGAGACATTGTTGCTTCTGCTTGACGAGAGAGGAAACATGGCATCTGCAGGTCTCCAGATTTTGGCCATCTTCCTGGCAATCATCGGCTTTCTTGGAGACATCATCATCTGTGCTCTGCCCATGTGGAAGGTGAGTCATTTAATTGGAAACAACCTTGTGACGGCGCAGACCTATTGGGAGGGCCTGTGGATGAACTGCGTGATGCAGTGGAACACTGGCCAGATGCAGTGCAAGGTCTACGACTCCGTGCTGGCTCTGCCCCTCGACCTTCAAGCTGCCCGCGCCCTGGTTGTGATCTCCATCTTGGTGGCCTTAATGGGAATCATGCTAGCTGTTGTAGGGGGACAATGCACCAACTGCATTGAAGATGAGGAGGCCAAGAGTAAAGTAGCCATTGCTGCAGGAGTGTTCTTCCTCGTGAGTAGTATCCTGTGCATCATCCCTGTGTCCTGGTCTGCCAACACTGTCATCCGAAACTTCTACAACCCCATTATGAACGACGCTCAGAGGAGGGAGCTGGGAGCCGCGCTTTTCATCGGCTGGGGAGCATCAGTACTTATGCTGATTGGAGGTGCACTTCTTTGCTGCCAGTGCCTGAAGAGTAAGGACAGCGGATACTCAGCCAAATACTCTGCCCCACGCTCCGCAGCCAGTGGAGGAGCCTATACTTTCTCTAGGAAACTGGACTGACCTATAATGTTTATGCTGTTAACTTCATGATTTTTAAAGTGTTTCTACTGTTCAATTCGAATACATTTTACTTTTGTAAGAACCCATAACCTTGCTTGTTTTGTGGAGGTGGGTCATCATGTTTAAATGAATAGATGTTTTAAAATGGTGGTTTGGGTATGATGGCTCCTCAGTTATTTGCTCAAAATCTAGCTAAGCGCTCTCTAAAGTTAACAACCTGCCTCCTATCACCTGAAGTCAATTAGCAAGCTACACTTTTAAATCTACATTTAGTCTAGACACAAATAAATCTGCTACATACTCTAAAACTACGTTGGTGAATGTAAGGCCTACTGCTGAAAGGGCTGGGCTAGCTGTGTTGCTGCTTGCTGCTGTGCAAAGCTAACCACCTGCTGGCTGTGGCCTCATATTTCCAGCAAAGACATGATTTGATCTTTGGAAAGAGTTTTTCCCAGACTTTATAAGTGTTTTAGATATAACACAACTGCCTCCAGTATTGATAAGGAAGATTGTTTCTGCAGTAAATTAAACCAGCTTTATGCTCATGAAAATATCTTTGTCTAGCTTGTCACACTGAACATTACTTAACGGGAAATTTGATACTCTTTTGTTCCCTAAACTATGTGGTCATTCAGGTAGGATGCTCTCTGAAACTGAAGCATTTATTTAGAATCTCAGGATTTAAAGTGATTGCTAAAGTTTGACCTGCAGATATAAGTTTTCATTTACTCAAAATTGTTACATTTGTTACTTCAATCCGTAAAACTGTAAAGCCTTTTGTTTGGGTCACAAAGCAGTCTTTCATACATGAGCGCTTTTTTTAACCGCTTCCTCCTCCTACTTATTCACAGTGAGCCGGAATCAGGACAAGCAGGAAACCTGATCCACAAACTTGCAAGTCCCCTCCCTTTTGCTCTTACACCTGCATTGCAAAACCAGAAAGCAAAACACAGCCACTGCTGCGTTTACAGCCGGGTCAAAGCTTGTGATTAAAAATGATCTTCAGCTTAACTCTAGGAGGACTTTGTTGCTCTCTTTGACTTTGTGGCAAACTTAAATACGTGCCTTGGATTTGTTTTTTGGCAGAATGCAGACACAAATTGTTGGTGTGTGTTTGGGAATCATCGGCTTTTTTGGCACCATCCTTATCTGCGGATTGCCCATGTGGAAGGTGACGGCCTTTGTTGGGGCAAACATCATCACCTCTCAGGTCTTCTGGGAAGGTTTATGGATGAATTGTGTCATCCAGAGCACGGGTCAATCTCAGTGTAAGGCCTACGACTCCGTTCTGGCTTTACCACAAGACCTGCAGGCTTCCAGGGCTCTGATCTGCGTCTCCATCGCTGTCTGCGTGGTGGCGATCGGGCTCACTGTGGTCGGGGCCCGCTGCACCAACTTCTATGATGATGACAGGCGGAACAAAGCTAATATTGGCGTGGCTGGAGGTGTGGTGTTTATTATAGCAGGCCTCCTGTGTGTTATTCCTGTCAGCTTGTCGGCGCACAGCATCATCACAGGTTTCTACAATCCTCTGCCCACCTCGGGGAGGAGGGGGGAGCTCGGGGCCTCCATATATGTGGGCTGGGCGTCTGGAGCTCTGCTCATCATTGGAGGAGGGGTGCTGTGTAGCACCTACAGATGCTGAGGGCCAGGAGAAGAGAGAAACGGAGAGTACAGGGCGCCTTTCGTCAAATACTGTAGTTGAATATGTGCAGTAATGTGTTTACTGTAATGGACTTAATCTAGAGTTATTCAACCTTAGTCAAATGCAATAATGACAGTTTATCTCTAATCTGTGTCAATTAGTGTGTAGCAAATGTGGAGTGAAAAGATAATGGAATGACCAGGGAATGCAACTTGTATGGTTGTTTTTAAAGTGAAGGATGAACAAATGAAGTTAAGTTGAGCCAATAATTGTATAATGTGATATTATAGGATGTTTGATACAGAGATCTGAGTTTATGTAATCATTTTTTATTTGTGAAGAACACTGTATAGACGATGCAAGAGTCATCCGTTTGAAATATGATATGTGGAGGTATAGCTTTAAGAATCTTAAAACAGAACAATCTTGATAAAAGTTATTTTTTACTCGTTGTGAAATTAGTTGAATTACATGGAAAAAAACTAAACATTTCTCTGGTAGACTTTTTCAAATCTTTTCCCCTAGTATTGAGTAATTTAACAATGTGTTTGGCATGCTTTGCCAACATGCTTTGTATGTCTTTATGTTAACAAACCATTAAATTCACTTTGTATATTTGTTTAAAAACGTCTGCATTATTGTCTCTAACATTATTAAAACAACTGAATAATGTTTTCAAGTTTAGATGCAAGAAAAGAGAAGTAATTGTAACCTCGAGGATAACCTGTTCTCTTTATCAGCCATTTCAGTTTGAAAGCCTGAAGAACTTGCTATGTTTGTAGCTCAGTGGTGTTTGAATACTCTTTGTAAATGTACCCTATGTGTACCATGTTTACATATCTTTGTGTCGTCTGACTTCTGAACTCAACAGCTGATCAGAGCTGCTTACAATCTATTTCAGCAGAACCAAGAAAAGAGACGGTCACAGTTGAACATTTTGTGAATTAGATTTGGTTTTAGCTTTTTGCTTCATAACTGAATGTCTTCAAATGGCAGGGCAGTGTTTACAAGTCGGGGGTTTGACCCTGGTTCAAATAGGTGTTTTAGCAGTGTGTTTGACATGTGGACTGCTGATGTGGCGTCGGACATCTTTTGTTGGAGCAAAGGCACAAATGGTGAGTTGATTTTGTGCATCTCAGATAAGTTTTATGTCACCCCCCAAAAAACTTTCGCAAGTTAAATTTGATCATCAACCGTGTTTTTTTTCACTAAAACAAATACACTTTGTACACTTGAAATAATAATTTCTGAATCAGCTAAACAAAAAAGTTTGAAGACGTCAAAGTCGTGCAAACTTTGACACATGAAAATGCTGCATTGCATTGAAAAAGCACAGTTTTCTCTATATAACTTAAACATCATGACTAAAAATAAAATACCAAAATAATCTGAAGTATGCACCAATACATGTAATTGTGCATATAATCTGTAAAAACATGACTTTAACATATTTAAAACTTAAAGTTGCAATGTGAGGTACCAAGCAACCTGCTGATAGTACATTTTTCTATAAATGTTCAAAATTGAGGCAAATTTGTTTCTGTCTTAGGTGTGGGCTGGTCTGTGGGTAAACTGTATCCTTCAGGACACAGGGCAGATGGAGTGCAGTAGACACACGTCCATCACCAAAACCGCTGATATCCGGGCTGGACGTGCCCTCACACTGATCTCCATCTTCACCGGCCTGCTGGGCTTCGTTTTAACGCCCCTCTGAGGAGGCGGAAACAACTGCAGTGATGCCACACCTGATCCCTCAGAGCCTCCGACCACCTCTTCATTCATGAATAAAGGTGCAGAAGTTGAATTCAAATCATGAAGAATGGGTGTTTGGGGATCTGAAAGGAAACTGTATTGATGATAATAATGTATATCATGGCAAAGTAATTTTTAACATTTTACTGTCCCAGAACAATGAAAATGGAGGGCACCGGGTGAGGGATAATGATCTTAATATTTTGATAATTTGAAGAAACACAAAATTATGTAGAAATCACTGAATAGGAATAGTGTCGGGTTAAAGTGGCTAAGATTTTACTTATTTTTTGTAATATTTGCACAATCAATACAAAACACAAGACCAAAAGTTAAACGTTGTAATGTTTCTTCACTTCTTTTCAAAACGCTTTTCTCCACACCTTCAAATCCCCTTTAAATTATGTATTTCAGTTGCATCCAAATGTTCTGCTTTTGATTTTTGATTTGAGTAACTGCCTGTAGAGTACACTGTTTAGGTCAGTGCATGGAAGGCTAAACTTTGGCATTTATTGCAACACTGGACAAATGCTGGAAATGTGTGTCTGTTGACTACTACTGTGGCCTATATAAAACCCACCTTGACACAGATATGTACTGCTATTCATCATTCTTACACAAACAACTTCAGAAGTGCACAGAATCACTGATCATTGATGTTCATTATCACTGTTATCCTCTGTTTTTTCAGGTGTATCTACTCGGTGGAGCTCTGTGTGTCCTAGCTGGCGTCCTGTGCCTGGCTTCAGTCAGATGGTCGGCAGTAGCAACCATCTCAACCTTCAAATACCCCTCAGTGACTGCGGGCAAGAAGAGGGAGGTGGGCTCCTCCATCTACGTCGGCTGGGCCTCCTCCATGCTGCTCCTGCTCGGCGGTGCTGTGATGTGCTGCGTCTCTGGGGAGAGAAACCCATCTTCCTACTCCAACGCTGTATCCAGCACCGACACTCAATCGCTTTTGTTTTATGTTATAGAACCAGACGTGAGGTTGTTTGACGCGTCAGCCATATTGCCTGAGCGCAACTCTCTGAATATACATCATACTGAGCTGTGGAGCATTATGCCATTTTACGTCTAAGTTTCTGTTGACATGTTAAAGAATGATCATTTTCTAATTAATTAATTTGGATAGATCAATACTCATTCCTCAGGATGCCTGTGTCACAAGCGTCAAATTCAAGAAGTCCAGACAACTTTATTTCTAATTCTAGCGGAGTTTCTTAATTTAGTAAATAGGTTTGAACATTAAACACATCATAAACCTCAATGAAAAACTGGAACAATATGACACAATACATACTAACATTGTGAAATATTAATATTTCAGCACATTTAAAGCTACTTATTTGGAAATGATCAGAACACCTTTTATTTAGTTGTACTTTTCTTTCAACACACATTGAATAAAATCATGAGTCAGGTTTCACATTCAGAACTTTTTTCTTTTCTTCCTCCACAGATATTATTTGAATACATGTTGTGATTAAAAAACATGTGGATTTATACATAAGCATGTTCAGCTAAGTTATTTTTTATCATATCAAATTCAAAGGACAAACAGAAATTGTATCAGTTCTTGATTCATATATACATACACTTGCTGTTGCGATACATTTTAATTTGATAAAATGTAAAATCCCACTCTATAAGAAAGAACATTTTCATTTCAGATTCACTGCAGATTCGTCTTATATGCAGGACTGAAGAAAATACTTCCTCAGTATTCATTTATTTTCTTTAGTTTGATAAACTGCAATGAGTCAGCTCCTCCTAAATGCCACGACAAAGCACAAAGTGCTAAAGTGTCATATTGTCTTCAAGGACAATCTTTGCAGCACAATGCAACACATAGCTGCTGCAAGACAGTTAATACTGACCACATCCACAGGTGGAGCTCTGTGGCTGACCTCCACCTGCTAGAAGGAAATGGGGGAATGCTGTCATGTGAGCATTCAGCACTTTCATGTCATCACTCTGTACCAGTATCGATAGGCAGTAATCACGCAGGAAGTGTGGAACTCTGAGCATTTACATTCTCTGTGAATGAATGTCACATATTTCAGAACTACTGTGAAAATGTTGATTTCTTAAGAGGAAATTCTTAACTTGTGGATTTAGGAAGTTATTTTGTATTTAAAAGTTATATGAATGAAAAAACAGCATTAGTAATACATTTAAACTGTGTGGTCTCACAGGTGTGAAAAACACTCTAATTTCCTCTCAAATGTATCAAAATAAACTGACATACAGTCAGACATGGTAGGTCCCTCTTGTAGAATTTGTATCTTCCAAACAAAAGACTGTCTAATTACAAGTGAATCATTTAACATTTAGGTTGTGTTTTTAAGGGAAACATAGCTTGACTGTGTATGTTCTTCAGTTATGTTACCTTTAAAGGGGCCCCTGCGTCACACTGTCGGTTGAGAAGCATCTCGTCAAGTGAGATTTATTCACAAACTAGTTTCAGCTGAGAGAAAACCGCGGTAAAACCCTCCTCTGATTTCTCCCACAACAACTAAACCTGTTAGTGAGGCAGCCACATTCAACTTCTCCTTCAAGTGGGCAATACAAACCTCGACCGGCTCCTTTGTCGGCCTCATAGATAAATAACTCACTCTGCAACACAGTCTTCAGACAGAGCTTCGTCATGGTGTCCAGTGGAAGACAGATTTTCGGATTTATCCTGGCTATCATCGGCTTTTTGGGGAGCATCGTCATCTGCGCTCTTCCCACCTGGAAAGTCACAGCCTTCATCGGTGCCAACATCGTCACTGCTCAGGTGATCTGGGAGGGTTTGTGGATGAACTGTGTGACCCAGAGCACGGGCCAGATGCAGTGCAAAATCTACGACTCCATGCTGGCTTTGCCTCAAGACCTCCAGGCTTCCAGGGCACTCGTCATCATCGCTATCATCGCAGGCTTCTTTGGGCTCATTCTCGGCTTGGCAGGGGGCAAGTGCACCAACTTTATAGAAGACGAAACGGAGAAGAGCAAAGTGGCCATCGCTTCAGGAATTATCTTTATCATCGCAGGCGTCATGGTGCTGATCCCCATCTGCTGGACTGCCAACACCGTCATTCGTGATTTCTACAACCCCGTCATGTCCAACGCTCAGAGGAGGGAACTGGGGGCCTCGCTGTACCTCGGCTGGGCCTCCGCAGGGCTGCTGATCCTGGGCGGGGGGCTCCTCTGCAGCTCCTGTCCCCCCAGAGTTGAGAAGGACTACGATGTGAAGTACGCCAAGACTCGCTCTGAGCACAGCAGCAAGGCCTACGTTTAGATCTACAGCAGGAAGCAGAATTGGGACAATCTGTTTTAAAGAAATAAGAGTTTATCTATGTTTCCCTTTCTGTTTGACCCATGAAGTTAAGTCAGCCATCTAGAATGACAATGCTCATAATGTGTTCAAGTAAATAATGATGAGTGTGTGGCTTTAGCATGGGTCTTTTGGACGCAAGTTGTTGTCTTTAGAAAGTTTAGAATATTTGCAGTTTTGTATTTCTCTATATGTGAATACACACCAGTATTGACACAATTGTATACTATTCATTTGTAAAATACTCTCACGCACTCCATGATGTGTGAGATTTAAAATATGCCATATTAAAGCTGCCTGTGTATTACATATTTTCTGTCTAAGACTGATGTTTTAACCCCTCTATCAAACTAGACGATTGATGATTATGTGACTGATTCACAATATCTGTTTAAGTTATAATTGTCTTCAGATTTTATCTCTGTATTAATGTATAACGTTAAAATGCAAGTCATTTATAATGTATTGTTTTTTCAGTTATGACAAATGCCTTGCTGAGCATGGGATCTGTTTTTTCAAGTGTTCATGACAGAATCCTCGTAAACAGGTTGTGTGAAAATGTGTGCTACGAGCCAAAGAAATGTTGCTAAATAAAAAGAATGAGCCATAACTGTGTGTGTGTGTCTGTTTGTAGTATTATTTATTTGTATTATCTTGTTGGAGTGATCCTCTTTGTAAACATGTGCATGATGGAGAAGAAATAATATTACGAAAAAAGGTATATTTAGTTTAGTAATTACTTTGTTCGTGGAAATATTAATTGACACAAAAAAGATATCCCATAACTTTATTTTAAGCCTCATTAGAAGATTTTCCATCACATAGAGACAAGAACACTGAATAATAATAATAATAATAATACATTTTATTTTTAGGCGCCTTTCATGACACCCAAGGACACCGTACTTTTAAAAAAAATAAAAAAAATAAATAAAATAAAAGCTACACTACAGTGAGTAAGCAGATTTGAACAGGTGGGTTTTTAATTGGGATTTGAATAAGGTGATTGTGTCTGACTGTCGGATGTGCGGGGGGAGGGAGTTCCAGAGTCTGGGAGCAGTGCAGCTAAAAGCCCGAGCACCCATGGTGACGAGGCGTGGGGTGGGGACGGTCAGCAGACCAGCAGAGGAGGAGCGGAGGGAGCGAGAGGGGGTGTACTCCTGAAGAAGGTCAGCCAGATAGGGGGGGGGCAGCCAGGTTATTTTTGAAGTTGATACGGGATTGAACAGGGAGCCAGTGGAGTTGGATGAGGATGGGGGTGATGTGTTCGGAGGCCTTGGTGCCGGTGATGATCCGGGCTGCGGAGTTCTGTATGATTTGTAGTTTATTGATGAGCTTGGTGGGTATGCCTGAGAGGATGGCGTTACAGTAGTCGATGCGGGACGTGACAAATGCATTGACCAGGACTTCAGTGTTCGATTGAGAAAGGGATGGGCGGAGTCTGGAGATGTTGCGTATGTGGAAGAAGGCAGTCCGGGTGATGTTATTTATGTGAGGTGAAAATGAGAGGGAGCTGTCCAGGATGACACCAAGGCTCTTAACTTGGCCAGAGAAGGGGATGGAGTGGCCATCAATGATGAGGTTGGAGGCAGGGGAGGATGAGGTTTTGGAGAGGGTGGTGAATGCACAGTTAGTAGTCAAAAAGGTGATTGATTTGATCAAATTCCATGTGTGTGTGTGTGTGAGTGGGGAGTGGTTCTGCATGTTTCAAACAGGTTTATCTACATACTGGCCACTGCTAGAATGAAACAGGTTTTGTCTCCCAGGAGATGTGTTTCACATCTTTCTCCCTTTGTTACATGAATGTGTGCACGCAGGATGTGTATAATCACACACACTGAGCCCCAACAAGTGTTACATTTCTGAATAGAATCAGATTTGCAATCCATTTTCAGTGAGTATGCAGGGAGATGGTGTGTGAACAATAAGATGTGCATCTCATAAATATGATGATTTCCCAGAGGCCTATCATTCTTTCTGCTTCATCCAGAGCTTTTAGTTTCCAAAATAATCTCGTCAGACCATGATAATGAGGGAGGGAATAGATGATGTCACAGTTTCACAGCTGCCTCTCTCTCTCTCTGGCCCTCTCTGTTTTCCTCTCATCCTCCTCCCCCTTTTGTTTCCCTGTAGAGTAGGTGTGGTGCATCCACACCTGAGCAGTAGCACACAGGCAGCCTCTCAGATGACAGACGAGAAAGAGCACTCTCAGGTAGAGAAATAAGAAGAGAGAGGGAGGAGGGGACAGCCCTTATGGATATGAGGTAGGAGGGACAGAGACAGAAGACAAGCTGGCTGTAAACAAATACACTGAGGCTGAACACAGACACACCTGGAGTCGCGTTAAAGCAGCTGGAGGCTGGACGCACAGCAGAAATACTCGCATTCCTGGGACTGATACAACATTACAACTCAGGCAAGAACAAAATGGAGGCTGTGAAAAACGCAACATTTCACATTGAGAAAGACTGACACAGAAAGAAACAAGAGGAGAGTCGCAAGGAGCTAGAGCAAAAGAAGCTCCACAGAGAAGAATAGCAACTTTAGAGCACTTTCTGTCTGTGAGGATTCCCCCCTCCACCTCGACGTCATGGCCTCCACAGGGATGCAGATGCTGGCCAGCGCCTTGTGCCTCCTGGGCTGGGCAGGGGTTATCACCAGCTGCATAATGCCAACATGGCGGGTCACGGCCTTTGTAGGAACCACCATCGTCACCTCGCAGACCATCTGGGAGGGCATCTGGATGACCTGTGTGGTGCAGAGCACGGGGCAGATCCAGTGTAAACCTTACGATTCTCTCCTTGCTCTCAGCGCAGACCTACAGGCGGCCAGGGCTCTCATCGTCCTCGCCATCGCCACGGGCGCCGCAGGCCTCATTCTGGCCTTCGTCGGAGGGAAGTGCACGCGTTTTTTGGACGAGGAACGAGGCGGGGTTAAGGGCAAGGTGGCTGTAGCAGCAGGGGTCGTTTTGATTGTAACAGGGCTGCTGTGTTTGATCCCAACCTCGTGGGCGGCAGGGTCTGTGGTGAAGAAATTCTACAGTGCCGCCATAGATGCTCAACGTAGGGAGATCGGAGCCTCCATCTACATCGGCTGGGGAGCGTCCATCCTGCTTATGCTGGGAGGGGGGTTGTTCATCAGCTCAGCATGCCCCCTCAAAGCAAACGAAGCAGACAAGAGCCCTTCTGTCCGCTATTTGGTGGTCCGCTCCTCCAACGGGTCCACCAAGCCAGGTTCCCAAGGCAGAAGAGTACCAGCAGCAACATCTCAGCCTGTCGGAGGTCTTCCAAGGTCTCAAGGCTCATCAACAAAACCTCTTCTGTACACAAGGCCACCCTGGGAGGACCAGCCGGACCAGGGCTCGAGGCTGGAGTCCGAAAAATCATGGGCCCCATCGACAAAGTCTCAGATGAAAAGACTGGACTCTGCAAAGTCTGAACACAGTGATGTGCCGTCTACGAAGTCTCAGCTAAAACGAGCAGAAGAAGAGAATGTATCAGTTGAGAGTGGCAATGAGGATGCATCCTCAAATCCAACGAGGACATACCTATGAAATAAAATCACACATGCGTACTTAAGTTTACCACAAATTACAAACATTTTTATTTTAAGGGTGATTTAGAAGAGGTACTTTACTTTTTGTGTGACTGTTTACTGATGAAGAATAGTTGATTGGATTTACATACCGTTTTTTTTTACTCCACCTTGTTGCTTTTTTTAGAGTTCAAACGGGAAAAGTATAGTTTAACTATTCATCCATATGAAGGAGAATAGCAGCTTGTTATGTGCACTTAAACTGAACCTAAAACAAAGTGCAGTGTCAAATAAAAGTAGGTGAAAGTAAGTATGCATTTGTTTTATGGAATTGATCGTTGCCATTATTTTAACAAGTTCAATTTAAGATGTATAGCATTATACCTGTACCAGTTTTTGCTCTGACTGTTTCAATGCACTAAAATGATAATGAATCCGTCTGTCTTATGAATTTTACCTCAGACTTTTTAGTTTGTTGGTTTCTGCTTGATGCACAGTAACTTGAATGCAACATAAGAAATGAAGAAACAAGATATTTTTGCCCTTTTTCTATCATTCATTTATATTGATTGGATTGTATTTTTATTATTCATGTGAGCGATAATTTGATGAGCTGTACGACAATGAAAAACTCAACTTATTAAAATGTAAAGGTTACACTTTTTGGATTTAGCTTCTGCTTTTTGTTGCAACTGTGAAAAGTTTTGTATTTTATTTGTACACATGTGACTATATAATTGTATGTTAACTTCTCAATAAATGACTTAAATGTATATAATTTGATTGAGAAAGTATTTTTTCCCTGATCTAAATGTCACAAATGACCTGAGAAGAGCCTTTCCTTTCGAGTACACAGCATCCCCAGGCCTTTCAATCCTCTTCCTTTAAATCTACAGGACAAACTGGTTTGACAGAGAGTGTGTTTACAACAGGTGAGCCGGGTGAGATGCACAGTGTGTTTGTAAAGCATTCAAACTTAGTTTCAGTGCGTTTTGCTTATTCAAATATGCAGTATCTAGTCATATTATAAAGCTGCTAAGTTTTACTTCAGGAATAATATGTGTTGGATTAATACATGACATACACCTATACAATTGGAACTACATAGATAAGAAATAAATACATGTTGTAAGGTAGGCTAATGCAAAAATAAAACTGCACTAAACAAGTCAATATAAAAAAAAAAGTGATTTAGGTTTGAGCAATATTTGGCTGTAATCCATGACTACCTGTTTGGCAACTCAACCATAGGATTGATATATTCAGGTTGTCTCATAGTTTTCATCTAGTCATTAGTGTACACACATCAGACTCGGCAAGATAAAATTGCCCAACAATAGATCTATCCCCAATCTACCGGCAGATGTATTACAGCCCAATTAGGAAGATCTAAATTCAACATCTAATGCTTTGAACTTGCCACAAAAAAAAGAAACAACTTTCTGTTGTTAGTGTGTATTATCACACAGTAATATGTGTACAAATAAAACTTGTGTTGCTTTTGTACTTTGCTGCAGGACAGTACACACGAGCATGTTTCTTGTAAATCTGTAAGTTCAATTTGCATCACCATCGTCACCCTACACACCACTAAATCAATTACTAACACTAAAGTAGTGTTGATACAAGACAAGTTGCCTCATTTTCTATTGTCTATGATACATTACAGACATGACATGACTGTTACTGACCTTTATAAGTTTGATCCAGATTCACATCATTTACAGTAAGTGAACATCACTGCCCTGCAGGTAAAGTTTATATATGGAGACAAACACTTAAAACAAGCAACACTTAAATTACTCTTTTATTTATTTGAATGTTGCTGTTATGTGATGAAACAAGAGGAACATCAGATTCAGAATAACACATTTGATACTAGGGCTGTGCAATTTAATCGATCTTGCGATATATATCGATATTTAGTTTTCCGAGAAAGTATCGATATTTCAGCCGCGGGTATCGATACATTAAGTCTGATAACTGTGTTCGTTATACTCGCGTCCAGGAGAGAAGCTTTAAAAAGGAGACTGATTGAGTCTCTGAGAATGTTCAAATGTATACTTTAATTAATAAAAAGCAAATGTTACAAGCAGAAGATGGTTCAGTCAGAAAAACAGCTGTGTTCTGGCTCTCGTGAGCGAAGGGAAGAGAGCGAGCTCCACCTTTCCAGCTGTTAAATATCCTCTGCTGAATCCTCCCTGTGGGCGGGTTGGCGCTGCTGGGGATCGGCCCTCCACGTCTCCAATGTTCGCATTACAGAGGATTCAGACATTGCACATTAAATATATAACTAAACATGCCTTTTCTCCTCCTTATCTCTTTCATGACTTTTCATTTAATACATTTTAAACGCTGTAATCAATACTCCAAAAAGACCTCACGGCTGGTATCATTTCCGGTAGTTCCGAATGTTGTCTCATGCTACCCACGTCTGTAAACAAACGTATTCAAATAAACTGTACCTTCATTTAATATTCAGCAATAATAATATCTCGACGTCTATAGTTGTAGTGTTGAAATCAGTAGGTTTCGATGTGCAACACTCCGTGTCATATCGCTACTAAATTCACCTCAAAAGGAAATTGTATATTAGCCACATGCTAAATGCTAACCGGAGATGAAGGATTTTCAGAATAAAAGCTCAACCACTGGTTGTGCACAACAACTTCTGGTTTTTCAGTATAAAACAGCATTTAAACTGACGGTATGTTTAAGGTACTTTATGCCATCAAAACATTGATTTTAATTTCTAACAAGTCCCATTCAAATCCCCGTGTTCGGCCACCTGCTGCACCTTTTCATTCTCCATTGTCCATTGTGATACTGCACTTTACAGCTACAGTTTGCACTGTTTCAATAAATGAAACTAATTTTCTCACCACATCTTTTGATTCAATTTGTCCAGCATTTGCAAGTTGTAGACGCTCTGTCAAAGCCATATATTGTATACTTGATGCTTTCAGTTTTCAGTTGAATTAATTCAATCCAAGTCAATGGAACACTCACAAGATGTCACCAAAATCCCACTGTCCCTTTAAAATCTTTCAGAAAATGATATAAGTGTACCGAATTATATCGAATCGTATCGAATCGTATCGTTGGCTGAATATCGTGATATATATCGTATCGTTGGCTGAATATCGTGTATCGTATCGTATCGTGAGATTAGTGTATCGCCACAGCCCTATTTGATACGTGTGCAAACAATTGTAGAACTACATCAGAATATGTTTTACCTTCTTGAGGTGTTTTGTACATCTACCTTTACTACTATAGTTGTAGTCTCTTATAGAGGTACACAACACCAGGTATGTATCCGTCCTCATGCTCTGACACGGCTCGCTCCCAGTCTTCCACCTCAGAGACCTCCACACACGTCCACAGACCATCGGCCTCCATCTGCTTCAGCTCTCGCTCCAGGGCCTCTTTGTATTCTACATTGTCCTGGTTTCTTCTGGTAGTCATGCAAACGTAGCCACCTGGTGGAAACAGATAAGAGTGCAGTGGTGTTTTTGAAGGATCTAAACTTACCAAAAGTGAAGACATAATGATGCACAACCGATGATCTGAGCTGCATTTGATGCAAAATACAAAAAAGACTCTTACCTGGTTTGGTGCACTTGCACAACTCTCTGACGACACCAACCGGGACCTGACCATCACTCAGAGCTCCAACAATCACAACCACATCAAACGAACCTGCAGGAGAAAAAGAAAGGGAATAGGTGCAGAGTAAAGAAGTAGCCATATTAATAGCCATAAAATCATGTCAGATAGAGTCTTGCCCAAAATGTGTTTCTAAAGTAGAGCTCACCCAACCCACTTGAGAATAGCCTTTAGAATCACAACGATAAATTACATCTTAAATAATTTAAATCATTGCATTACCACACTGGACAAGTAGTGGCCCCTCTCCCAGTATGCACTGCTTCAGATCCTGGTACAACCCACTCTCTCTGGCCAAGTCCAACATAGCCTCACTTCCATCAATACCCACAAAGTGTCCAAATCCAAGTTTCTTCATCTGTACAACAGAGACAGTTCTGGTTGTTTATCGGTTATACTCGTCAACTCAGTATAACATGGAAAACATTTAAGAATAGTTAATGTGCTGTTCAAGACACAAGACAAAAAAGAGAAAATATTTAAATAAAGGTTTTTGATGTAAACAAGAGAATCACTTTTGAATTCAATTGTGATAATAAATATTCACAAACCTACAGGAACATGTTCAAGAAGAGAGGATGGATTGAGTGGAAATCTTCTAAAGTGAAACAAACTAAACATCAATCTAAAATAATAGAATATTTTCTAGTTTTAGATTTTGTAAAATATTAAACTAAATATTACTGTATTCAGACCTTAAGTATGCAGTTTTGATTCTGACTAGGGTTATATAAATGCATGAGTTTGTTCTCTATCTTGGGAATGTACCTGTTTGGCCACCAGTCCAGTACCACAGGCCACATCTAACACTACAGCTGCTCCACAATCACCGCTGAAATGGGAGGAGACGCAGTTTGCTGCCAGGCTCGGTGCCCGGTACTCCAGAACTGCCACGTCCTACTCAAACCAATGTTTACAAGGAACAGTGGCTTTTAGCACAGACAAAGAAAGTAAACAAGAGCACTGCAAAACCAAATCTGTCAAGATATAGGGGGGGAAAAGGTTGTATTATTGTTATTTTTGTTGGACTGAACAATTTTACTTAGTATTTATTTTCACTTGTTGTTTCCCTTCATTTCTGCAAAGAAATATACTAAATAAGTAAGTTACTTTCTCATAGATGTAACCAGAAAAAAATACTGCCAATAGTTCACTTTTATTGTACATCAGTTACCTCACCTGATCATAGTTCTCTGCCCATGAATTGTAGAAGTCCACCTTTTCTGCCGACGTGATGCTTTTATGAGCTGATAAGATATTTGCTTTCACATTTTCCAAAGTTTTAGTGGTGGCTGCCATTAGGCCTATACAAACCTGGTGAAGGCAATGACAAACAAGTAAATGTAAAATAACAAAAACAACATTTGTCATAACATTTATTTGACTGTGAGCTCAGCAGGCATGGTGATCCTAATAAATCATTAATTTTCTAAAAAGCTGATCAACCTTACTTTTTGGTTTTCATTTGATTTATTTTGTGATTTCATATGTAGCCAAAACAATCTGAAAATATATCCAAATCAATTCTGGGATGTTACACAGGTAATAGTGTCAAATGAGGAAAATATGGGAATGATTTGAAACTAGTGCAACTAATATATCAGAAGCCCATGTTGATTTCAATTGCTTATTGTTGCATTAGTAAATAACTATAACCTATTTAAAAGATTGAACTGCACTGTTCATGTCCGACCTCAACTATGGTTAAAAACATAGCCTGCTGCTACTTCAACCAGCCTTTAAAATAAATAAACATGCATGTTAGCGACAGAGTTACCTACAGTAGCTTCGATGTTTGTTTTCTTCTTCAGTAGTTTATCAAGTTGGATCCCTCGGATGTTTATAATTACACCCTGTATTTTTATTATTATGAGTGAAGTATGTATAGCTGTGTGGGGTTCGTGGTTTCCGTGTTGTTGCGTTTACGGCCACCGTAATATCTGACACACATGTTTTCATTTAAAAATATAACCTTTAAAAAATAAATACAAAAGAAAAACCTTGACAACTTGACAGAAACAAATCCCCTGCTAGTATACACTCGAATGTGTGATTATGTAAGAGAAAGTGCAATACTGAACGCATACACAAAGAGACACACACACAAACACCGTCTACTACTTGGACATGGAGATTGTAAATCAGTAGAAAACGGTTACAGACTACACAAAGGTGGCTGTGTTTTTCAACTCCTTTCTGTCAGACCATAGATGGCACCTCCAGATCCAAAACAATCTAACATTACATTTTCTTTTAAAAGCCCTGGATTTTTTTTACAAAATGAAGCGTTATTTTTGTTTTAAGCTTTTGAAACCCATTTTCCCTACAACCATTGAAAGCGGCATAAATGCTTCCAAATTATTGCACATGCGCAGTAGCTATGATCCCGAACTGCTGTTCTTGTTCCCACCTGCAGAGCGACTAGTCAAAACAAAAATCTTCTGGAAAGTCGGAGTCCTCCTGATATTAAAAAGCAGGCTAACCCAGCACGTAGCTACCGATAACGTTAGCAAAGTTAATTAAAGTGATATTAAACATAACTTGAATAGTCGTAAAGTAAATTTAGTCGCCACGATTCACTATGGAGACCGTTCAAAAGTTCCGTTTTTTCTACAACTTGTTTTGGTCGGTTTTTGTGGAATAGCTGGAATGCTAACGCTGTGTAGAAATATCAGTTAGCTTAGCATTGGACTCACCAACAACACAGAAAGCCCCCAGCCTCTTCTGGGCCCTGTTGGACGGCAGGAGTTTGTTATTTTACTCACTGGTAATAGGCCTCTTTTACATTTCAGCTGCATGTTGTGTTTAACAAAGAAGTAACTGTTTTTGTGTGTGCTGTAAAACCGCTTAAAACAACACATTAGTATCGCCTGAGAGCTAGTTGACCTGCATCACAAACTCTAAAAACAATGAGTTACCAGTCACTACGTGTGATGACAGTATTGGAAAAAGTACTCTGATGTTATACTTAAGTAAAAGTATAAATACTACAGTATAAAAATACTTTGTAAAGCGTAAAAATCCTACTTGACTACAAGTACAAAAGTATTGTCATCAAAATATACTTTATAGTAGTATTTGCATCTAGATGTATATTCATTCAATTACTGGATTATGTTTATAACTACATTCAATTGTTCTTCACAGCTGTTTAAGGTAGCGCTGATTTTAATAACTTTATATACTGTTGCAGGATGTTCCCCTATACATATATATTATAGTTTATTTATTAGTTTATTCATATTTGGTTTGAGCTCCTAATCTGTATATACTACTGCCAAATAGTAGTGGACTAAATGCTAAGAATATTGGCTTCCAAATTGTACTGGAGTAGAGGTATAAAATAGCATGAAATAAAGACACTCAAGTACAGTACTTTACTACATTAAACTACTCTAAAATAAATCATTCGTACCACGTCTTATCACATTTTGTCCTGAAGGCAGTTGAATGTTGAAATACTTGTACTTTTGTTCTTTTCCACAGGTTCTTTTGACAGCAACGCCCTCAAGATGTCTATCCTCGGGTTAAAGAAGAAACAGCCGAAGACTTTTAAAGTCAAAGTTATCACCATGGATGCTGAGATGGAGTTCAGCTGTGAGGTCAGGATTTTTTCGTGCAGGGTTGCTTTATTCATCTCTGTATCTGGATGGGCTATGTTTGATTTCATTTCCAGGTATAACCATTGATTTTCTGCATTTGTATTTGTAACCAGTTATTGGCACATTCACAATACATCTTAGATTTATGGGAGGTTGTGGCTCAGTGGTAAGTGCGCTGATCTTCGGATCACGGGGGCGAATCCTGCTGCAGTCAACATTCCGCAGTCAAGACACTTCACCCTAAATTGTTCAAGTGGGGATTGCCCACAGTATTGAATGTATGTAAGTCGCTTTGGATAAAAGCGTCTAACAAGTGACATGTAATGTAGTTTATGGACAAGCTTACTGAAGAATAGCCTGAAACTGACCTAATTATAAACAATTGTTTTGCATTACATCATCAAGAGTTCAGCTTGTTTCCTCATTTATGTATATGCCGGCCCTGCCACGTCTTGTCTTGTGATCAACTTACCTAGAACATGATTGACCCATTGAAATGTTTTAAACATTTGCTAAGGGAAATAATCTCCCTGCTTTTTACTCGATAATATTGATTCTTTTTGATTGTGTTATTGAAGGCATCCTTTACTTTTCAGGCCCAACTCACCTAAACAATACTGAAAAACCCTCACAAATCAGTCACTTCAACATTTGACCATGAAGACTAAAGGGATATTCTGTTTTAGAAAAAGGAGCATCACTTGTTGGTTGATTTAAACAGTTCCTGGGAATACAGAGCAGCAGCAACACATTAGCTTTCAGCATCTTAACTCACATGTCTTTATCACTCTCTGTTGTTCTCAGGTGAAGTGGCAAGGCAAAGACCTGTTTGACCTGGTGTGTCGCACCGTTGGTCTGAGAGAGACCTGGTTCTTTGGACTCAGGTACACGGTGAAGGACACCTACGCCTGGCTGAAACCAGAGAAACGGGTGAGTGAAGGAGTGAAGGTCAAATGGAGCAATGAGGATTATTAAACAAAACAAATTACATGACCAAGATACCAGACGTCATGGGGTTCAAATATTATCAACAATGCACAGTCAGATTAGAAAGATGAGGCTAACTAAATGAAGGCTATAACAAACATAATTATCCATTTACAGACATGTTGTATATTGTCTTTTGATTAAACAAATAATCATTTTGTTTCTACAATGTAAACAATATCCATCCAAACACACAATCCAAAGGTGCCTCTTCAAATTGTTTGTCTTATCTGAAAAACAATCAAAGAAAGTATTCAGTTTGTAATTATATAAAACAGCAAACTTTGCATAAGAAGGAGTTAATGTTGGTCAATTCTCCTTTCTCTCATTCATTGATTATTCTAATGATTGATGAATTACATTATTGCTAGCAAGTTATTACATAATACTGATCATGCACTTCTGGCTAGGGCTACTTGATTATGGCAAAAATCATACTCTCGATTATTTGGGTCAATAATTGATATCACGATTATTCCAAACGATTATCCATTTACTTTGAAAACATCCATTTATTGAAAAAAAACAATTTGAACAGCATGTTTTTAACAGTTGATTACCCTGAACTTTAAGTAGAATTCAACTGAAAAACCGATCGTTTTATTTCGATTATGTTGTTTTCAAAATCGTAATTGCGATTTAAAATAGGATTAATTGAGCAGCCCTACTTCTGGCTTTAGTGAGTTTGGTCTGAAATGATGGTGCTTATTTGCTCTCTAAGGTCTTGGACCAGGAGGTTCCCAAGGACTCGCCCATAACATTTCATTTCCTGGCTAAATTCTTCCCAGAGAAAGTAGAAGAAGAGCTCGTCCAGGAGATAACTCAGCACCTCTTCTTCTTACAGGTAAGCCTTGAAGTGATCCTTTTTGTGTGTGTGTGTGTGTGTGTGTGTGTGTGTGTGTGTGTGTGTGTGTGTGTGTGTGTGTGTGTGTGTGTGTGTGTGTGTGTGTGTGTGTGTGTGTGTGTGTGTGTGTGTGTGTGTGTGTGTGTGTGTGTGTGTGTGTGTGTGTGTGTGTGTGTGTGTGTGTGTGTGTGTGTGTGTGTGTGTGTGTGTGTGTGTGTGTGTGTGTGTGTGTGTGTGTGTGTGTGTGTGTGTGTGTGTGTGTGTGTGTGTGTGTGTGTGTGTGTGTGTGTGTGTGTGTGTGTGTGTGTGTGTGTGTGTGTGTGTGTGTGTGTGTGTGTGTGTGTGTGTGTGTGTGTGTGTGTGTGTGCGCGCGCGCGCTCCTCAGGCTGTTGTAATATTCACAAAGATTTAGAGAACATGTTTGTTGCCGAATGAAGATGTTTCCTTGGTTTAATTAATACATGTTCCTACGTGTCTTCAAATTCTTGTATAGGTCAAAAAGCAGATATTGGATGAAGAGATATTCTGTTCCCCTGAAGCGTCCGTCCTGTTGGCGTCCTATGCCGTCCAGGCCAAGGTAAGAAAGCTTCATGTTCCTCCCTTCAGGTATGCTTTCGGCAAAGACCTGAAGATTAAAAATCATGTTTTGACCAGCTTTATACAAAGTATCTCTCTGTGTATGGACCTAACAGAATATACGGCACACTTTAATAAGACTTAGATCAATGTGTTTTTGCAAACAATCAATATTTTATTTTCAGTTAGACTTATACATATATAGTTTGCTAATGTGCAAAAGTAACGTCCCCATCTTTTTATTTTTCTCGTTTCCACCCCTTTATTCTCAATCGCAGTATGGGGACTATGACCCAAGTTTCCATAAGCCGGGCTTCCTCGCACAAGATGAACTTCTGCCCAAAAGAGTAAGTGCACATTTCAAATTGTTGTTATTTGTTGTTATTATCTGTTTAATATACCTAATTGGTAGATCAGTGACACATTGTTTGTTTGTGCGTATGCAGTCCATAATGTGTATTCTTCTGATCCTGTAGGTTTTGATGCAATACCAAATGACGGCGGACATGTGGGAGGAGAAGATCACGGCTTGGTACGCCGAGCACAGAGGCATCGCCAGGTAGGACCCACGCGGGGGGGATTCTGAAATTCAGCATGTAGAGAGAAATGAACCCCTGCACAGAGACAGTTTTCCTGAATACAGTAGTTAAAATGAGAGAAATTCGATATGCCTTCCCTTCTTTATTTTTACATCATCCATACAGGGATGAGGCTGAGATGGAATACCTTAAAATCGCTCAGGACCTTGAGATGTACGGTGTCAGCTACTTCGCCATTACTGTGAGTGTTATCTTATGCTGCCTTTTATGGTATTTAAAAAAAGATATATACGTCACCTTTACTGTTACTGTTGTTTCAATTCACAGCAAAATAAGAGGGACACAGACCTGCTTCTCGGAGTGGATGCTCAGGGTCTCCACATCTACAGCCCCAACAGCAAACTCAACCCCAACAAATCCTTCCCCTGGAGCGGCATCCGCAACATCTCTTACAGCGAGAAGGAGGTAAATGCAGCGGACTGTCTTTTCCGGTCTTTCATCGAGCATTTTTCTGTCAAAATGGGGGTATGAATATTGTGTGGAAACAACAAGTGGGCTTGTTTAGCTGTATTGAAATTGCAAATCCATACATGATTTGTTCTCTTACTATAGATATAATTTACAACACAACTGCCAAGAAACCGTAGGTGTGTAGTGTGATTCTGTGTAGTTTATTTATGGCATCCTGTTGGGTTTGACGTCATCTGAACAGGACATCGAACGCTCACTGCTTGATAGCACAAAGGTCCGTTTACGCAGGTTGTTAAACAACATCGTTATGGGGAAATGCAAGTTTGCGTCCAAATGGTTGGAAGATAAGGAGGAAGGACAATCAATACTGTATATAGTCAATGTGAGGTAAAGTGTGTCGCCAAGGTAACCGGTTAAACCTCGAAGTGGCGATGAGGTCTTAAAATGTATGAAAAAAAGGTCTTAAAAGGTATTACATTGGACTTCAGGATTCCTGCATATACCCTGTGTTAACTATATCATAAAGCGCTTCAATTTTTCCCTTATGCAACATGAAAGTATCACGATATGTATCGGTCGAGTATCGGTATCGTAAAAAAAGTCAACGATGCGCATCCCTATGTCCAAACAATGCTCACTTTTTAACTTTCCCATGTTGCAGTTCACCATCAAACCCTTGGATAAGAAGAAAGATGTTTTCAAGTTCTACTCCTCTCAACTGCGTGTCAACAAGCTGGTTGGTCTGCCTCTTTCTGAATGTTGCACTATCATACATTTAGAGCTATATGAAGTTAGGGTACCACTTTACAATAAGACTACCCTTATAAAGGGTTCGTAATTAGGTTATTAATTAGGTTGTAAACACTTTATTTAGTCAACACAGACTCACTATTTGGCAAGGTGACTAAGCCTTATATTGGCTACTTAGCGAGAATCAACTCAGTGAACAACAGATACCAAGGATGCTGGCTGATGAACAAGACGAAGTAAGCTAGGTAGCCAATATAAGACTTAGCAGTACAGATGCTTGTGGGCTCACTATTTGGCAAGCAAACGGTCACAGTTGTCCTGTTTATCTCATGTCTTATAAAAGCTTATTAATGACTTATAAAGTGTTCACAACCTAATTAATGAATGAACTACAAACTATTCGTAAACCCTTTATAAGGGGAGTCTTATTGTAAAGTGGTACCGAAGTTAGATATTTATTGTCTGGTCTCTCCTGTGTCTTCAGATCCTGCAGTTGTGCATTGGCAATCACGATCTATTCATGAGGAGGAGGAAGGTGGACTCCATTGAAGTGCAACAGATGAAGGCTCAAGCGAAAGAAGAGAAGGCCCGCAAGAAGGTCAGTGCTCCCAGCTTCACGCGAGCAATAAGAAAAACATTGTTCACAGTATGAAGGGTTGCTGGTGTAAACCTTTTTGAACTGGTAAACTATTATTACCACTAGGTGTCACACTTGACTCAGCAGCTGCCCATCCCTTCTTTTCTTGTACATGATATCTCCTCTATGTTTTGATTTAAAGATCCAAGATGGTGGTACTCGCAGACTAATTACATTACATTGCATTTAGCTGACGCTTTTATCCAAAGCGACGTACAATAAGTGCATTCGACCAACAAGATACAAACTTGAAGAAAACAGAATCATATAAGTACATCAGGTTTCATAGAGCCAAAACATTTCAAGTGCTACTCAACTGGCTTTAGATAAGCCAGCCCTTTATTAGTATATAAGTGCTTTGTTAATAGTTCTATCGCTCGAAGTGGAGTCGAAAGAGATGAGTTTTCAGTCTGCGCCGGAAGGTGTGTAAGCTTTCTGCTGTCCTGATGTCAATGGGGAGCTCATTCCACCATTTTGGAGCCAGGATAGCAAACCCACGTGGTTTTGCTGATGGGAACTTGGGTCCCCCTCGCAGTGCGGGTGCAGCGAGTCGTTTGGCTGAAGCAGAGCGGACAATCTTATACGTTCAAAATGTTCATCGTGTTGTATTTTAGTTTAATTAGAGTTTTAGTAGGACACAACAGGCTGCAGGTGAATCCACATTTGAATCGTGCTGTCATATTGCTTGTAGTGTAAAACAAGTTGGATTTGAGACACACACGTTGCTTCTTATGCGTCTGCCATTTGTAGTATCTGTATGTTTGTATCAAAATCACAAATGCCTGTTAGCCCTTTTTTATAAAATCAGACGCGTTAAGGCTTTTACACTGAACCAGTAAAACCAGAAATTGATCCAACTCTATACACACCATGCATACATATAGAAACTACAGTTTTATTTATCATCGCTGATCAAGCTTGGTTCTCTTTGCTTACATTATTGAGTTTCTTCTTGGCATCAATGTAGATGGAGCGGCAAATCCTGGCACGGGAAAAACAGATGAGAGAGGAAGCAGAACGGGCAAAAGAGGAGATGGAGAGAAGACTCTTCCAGCTGCAGGACGAGGCGCGGCTGTCCAACGAGGCTCTGGTGAGAGCTTCATCCTCCACATGAAATAACTGTTGAAACTGTTCAGCTTTTGTGATGACTCCCGTTTGGCTAACAAGCTTTAAGTAGCTTCTTGTTAACTGGATACCATTGCGAAGCCTAATGTCTCCATCATTCCTAATAATGGCTATTTAAATGTTCCAATGTATTTTCTCCAGCTTCGCTCTGAGGAGACGGCGGACCTGCTGGCAGAAAAGGCTCAGATTGCAGAGGAGGAGGCCACGCTTCTGGCCCACAAAGCTGCAGAAGCTGAGCAGGACAGGCAGAGGTTAGAGGTCACGGCCATGAAGACCAAGGAGGAGAAGCGGCTGATGGAGCAGAAGATGAGGGAGGCCGAGCAGCTGGCCGTCAAACTGGTGGAGCAGTCTGAGAGGAGGTCATTAGATTTAATAACTTCCATCTTTTCTAAGATCCATTTATCTTATTTTTCAATAAAAATACATAAATAGTTACCATTTAGGTAAATCTGCATTCTTCTGCTTGTAATAGCCTCTAGTGCAGGGATGGGCAAATGGCGGCCCGTGACACTGTGACGTTAAGTTGCAGCTTGTAATTATGTCGTTACAAGCTTAAAAGTTGTTTTTATCATCTGAATTTGGCGAAACAAGTTTAATATTCTAAAAACCAAGACTTTGTTTATTTGAAATCAGATGAAAACAAACTGTGACGGACCTTGCCGTGTTATCTATGATTACTATACGCTTTTCATTCATAATTTCAGCGGGAGGGAGGGGTCGCGGCGCTGAGGAACAGCAGAGTGCGGGTTGACAGGTGTCTGTGTTGACACTCCCCTTATTGTACGTCAGCAGAGACAGGCTACAAGTGTCTTAGCTAGGTTCAAGTTAGACAACCGATGTCTGGGTTAGTGTTCATGGCTTCATGTTTCTGTCATCTTAATGGTTAATCTCAATGCACTCACATTTTCCGTGCTTTCCAATAGTTTAAAATAGTTTTATTCCACTGTTAAATAACCTGTTCAATACAAACATGCCACTTGTAAAAATTAAATACCATTTCTGTGAACTGATATTTGTTTAGCGAGCTTATTAGCGGATGTTCCCTGAAAGATTATAAAATGTCAATGAAGATGTCAGTGTGTGTTCCAAGTGAATCTGCGGCCCCCTGGTGGCCAGTACATACATTACGTGGCCCCCACCACCATCCAAGTTGCCCATCCCTGCTCTAGTTTGTTAGTAACAATGTCTTCCTTCAGCCTTGAACTAATCAAAGCTCTGGTTCCAGATTGAAGGAGTCCGACCACCTGAAGCAGGACCTGACGGAGGCGAAGGACGCCGAGCGGAGAGCCAAGCAGAAGCTGCTGGAGATCACCAAAACTACATATCCTGTGAGACGATGATCATACTGCGGCTCTTTGTGACAAATCCAAGTTAATACAGTGCAAATGTTTTATTAGCTACGGCCATTTATCTATCTATATAAGATACTTTTGACACTATGAGTCCTGACTCTGTGACGGTTAGTGCATTAAGAGAGGATTATTGTTGTTGTTAAAGCACCCAATGTAAAGCACAACATGAGCTGTTGTCAACATTTTGGACAGAGAAATGCATACAAGGGTTTTGGATTTAGTTGGATAGGAATAGGTACAATAAAAAAAGTTTCATTTGATTTTGTCGCCAATAAGTGCTGTCACCAAGTACTTACAGTAGTTAAAATAATTTGTATAGTGTATCACTTTCCATTTCCTGCCATCGTATGTAAACGGACTGTAATGTAGTAGTGAAAACACATTACAGTACTCATATGACACATGTTTGCTTTCCTTTAGCTCATAGCAGCCTACTCTGCTCCCCCTGCCCCCCTCCCTCCTCCTGAAGCTGCCGACTTTTCCTATGAATCAACGTCCACACGTCTGGACTTCAAAGACTCTGACATGAAAAGGCTGTCCATGGAGATCGAGAGAGAGAGGTGAGTTGACATCCTGTAGGGTACACTTTAGAAAGACAGTCCAGATCTGTGTGTGTATGTGTGTGATACTTTGTGATGCATGAATGCAGGCTGGAGTACATGGAGAAGAGCAAACACCTGCAGGACCAGCTGAAGGAGCTGAAGACGGAGATCGAGTCACTGAAGCTGGAGGAGCAGCAGCAGCAGCAGGCCGGCGTCTACACCCTGCGCCACGAGGCCCGCGGGTACAACCAGGAGCCGGTCTACCTACCTCAGAGCAACGTACGTATCTGTCTTTTAATGGAATGGTAAAGTTATTTCATTATTTATCGTGACACACAATCGTGTCATCTTAATTAGTAATGGTGAGTCAATGTGATTAACAAACATTGTTTAAATGGATATTTTTTTATTTATTAATATACTTATGGAGATATTAAATGACTTATACAATTATAAAATAATTTTGTATATAATATTTTTACAGTTTTATCCCATTTGGTAATAGAGAGAGACAATTCATGATGGCAGGTTTATTTTTGAACTATGTAAAATACCCTATCATAATTGCTTTTATATCCGCAAACTTTCTCCTCTATACTTTAATAAACAGATATTCTTTGAGCCAAAAGAGCCATCAGTTTAAAGGCAACCTGTTTTCAATATTTAAATATGTAGTTCCCAGCTGATTTAAGATGTGTAGCATATGAAGTACTGTTGTATTCATTTAATCAGTATTGGTGTTTACTTAACTTCTCGTTGTATCACTAAAAACATTTCTTCACACCGGTTTATTCCACATTTTCTCTTTTAAAAAAACGTGTCTTGCAGCGAAACTCTGCGTACATGTCTCAGATGGCTTACTTTGAAGAAGTGTGATCGAGTCCTGCAAGAAACGCAACGTGGGCCCAGCTGTTGTGACTTTTGACCTGACTGAAACAAACAGACACTCGCACACATCATGACTGTGCTTTGGGAAGACCATACATCTGTACCGACAACAAACAGCCACTAGTTGCTACCACCTTCCACACTGCAGCACCTTCTTTCTTTATAAAGTGTTTGTGACACTGATTCAAGACGTGGTGCTGAAGACGGTTGCATGTTGCTGTGTCGAGTTGCTGATGTTGTTTTGTGGTTTTTAAGGGATGCTTAGCTGTGAGATGGTCAGATATCATATCATAACTTCATGACACGTTTTAAAATAATGCCTTAATGACATTTTAGGGCAAGGATTGAGGTTCAAATTCATCGTAAACTGGCTCTAGGCAAGTTCCTCCATTAGTCGCCATTGGATAAACACTGAACATCTGTAAACAAATATTTTGTAAATACGGTCACTTTCTTTCAAACTAGCAAAGTGTTTCTCAAACGTGGGAAAAAATGACCTGAAAGAACCCCAAATTTGAAATTACACATTTCCCAATTTTGTTTTATAATGTAGTTTTGAACACTAAAAAACCAGTAAGGATAACTCTTGATTATTGACAACTTAAGGTGTAAATGAAAACAATCTTGCTCATAAAAGTTATTTGTAAAAATAGTAATCACAACTCACAGAGACGTCTGAGAAGCGGACGTGTGCAGCAGGGACAGTTTCTAGAGGAGACACTCCATAAAATGTTAAATGCAGTGTTGATCTTTGTTTTGGTGGTTTTGTTTGCTTTTTTAGTTTTTGAGCTGCCTTTACACACAGGTGCCTTTTTATTGTTTCCAGTGCCTCAACACATAGTAATGTAGAACAAAGGTAGTACACAAGCTTGCCATTTCAACTTTTTATCTTTTGTATCTAGACTGTTGATGTGCCTTGAACTTTATTTGTTACTATTATGATAAGAGTTACTAAGGTTCGTATATGCTATCATTGTGCTTATGTGTCTTAGCATTGGGGTTGCCTTTGAGCCTGGGTTGGATATCATACCCTGACTTTTTGACCTTCCGGTTTTCTTTTATTTCCTCAGATGGTGTACTTCTCAGGGTTAGTGTTGGAGACAATCAGATATGTGTTTCCCCTGAGATAAACAGCCTTTTTTCCAATATTGCTAACGGATTCAAACAGGCTATTAACATGTAGCTTGGTTAAATCTAATAGTAGCAAAGTAGAGACTTTACACATGTTGAGATGGGTAACTTTTCTTACACTAAAGTCCTCATTATATTGTTAAAAAGGGAGAGGCTGGATGCCATATGTACAGCCAGAGATTCTGGGTGTTTATTTTAGATCGACATCATTATGGACCTAACGGAGACAATTGATTGGTTCATTATTGCATGGTTGGGTATTAGGCTAACCTTGGTCCTGTGTAAACTGTATTGTGTAAAATGTCCCAGTGAAAGTGTTCTTTTTGTATTTCATCAACACATTTCTTAAGTGCTTTAATTTGCATCTTCAACCTTATTTATTTGTGCTATAAATCCTTAAATAACATCATCACACATGTTTTCTTTGTGGAGGAATTAAATGTTTGTTTTTGTTTTTCCAGAAGTGGATTTTACTGCTACTTACTACTACAATGCGAGTGCTAAAAAAATATTTGACACACAAAACAATATTGTACCTACGGTTTACGTTGAAGTGATTACTATGTAACAATTTCACAAAGTTCTGCAATGACCTATTTCATTTATCAAGTTGTTTTGGTGTATATCATTTCAATACAACCGTGGTCATACAACATGCTTTTGTTTTGCCTGATGTTAGTAGAGGTTGTCCATAGATAATCATTGAATCATTATTGCTTTCTAATGTGTCAGTAAAATGTCATTAGCCACGGAGCGAAGAACCCATCAAGGCTGAACATCCATCTAAGTATATTATTTGAATTATAGGATTTTATGTAATGTGTAATCTCTCTGCATTTGAATGTGCATCCAAACACACATACAGTGGGGTAAAAAAGTATTTAGTCAGCCACCAATTGTGCAAGTTCTCCCACTTAAAAAGGTGAGAGAGGCCTGTAATTTTCATCCTAGGTACACTTCAACTACGAGAGACAGAATGGGGGGAAAGAATCCAGGAAATCACATTGTAGGATTTTTAATGAATGAATTGGTAAATTCCTCGGTAAAATAAGTATTTGGTCACCTACAAACAAACAAGATATCTGGCTCTCACAGACCTGTAACTTCTTCTTTAAGAGCCTCCTCTGTCCTCCACTTGCTAACTGTATTAATGGCACCTGTTTGAACTCGTTATCAGTATAAAAGACACCTGTCCACAACCTCAAACAGTCACACTCCAAACTCCACTATGGCCAAGACCAAAAAGCTGTCAAAGCACACCAGAAACAAAATTGTAGACCTGCACCTGGCTGGGAAGACTGAATCTGCAATAGGTAAACAGCTTGGTGTGAAGAAATCAACTGTGGGAGCAATTATTAGAAAATGGAAGACATTCAAGACCACTGATAATCTCCCTCGATCTGGGGCTCCACGCAAGATCTCACCCCGTGGGGTCAAAATGATCACAAGAACGGTGAGCAAAAATCCCAGAGCTACACGGGGGGACCGAGTCAATGACCTGCAGAGAGCTGGGACCAAAGAAGGCCAGGCAAGACCTGCAGTTTTCTGGGAGTTTGTTCCAGATATTTTGAGCATAATAACTGAATGCTGCTTTTCCATGTTTAGTTCTGACTCTGGGGACAGAAAGCTGACCTGAAGACCTGAGAGATCTGGATGGTTCATAATTTAGCAGTAGGTCAGAAATGTATTTTGGGCCAAAACCATTCAAAGCTTTATAAACCAGCAGCAGTATTTTTTAAATCTATTCTTTGACACACAGGAAGCCAGTGTAAAGACTTCCGAACAGGAGTGATGTGATCCACTTTCTTAGTGTTAGTGAGGACTCGAGCAGCAGCGTTCTGAATTAGCTGCAGCTTTCTAATAGATTTTTTAGTGAGACCTGCAAAGACACCATTACATTAGTCCAGTCTACTGAAGATAACTTCAGAACTTTGTTTAATTGAAGAAAGTTCTGACACATCCAGTCATTGATTTGTTCAATGCACTTACTCAATGTTTGAATTGGAGCATAGTCTCCTGGTGAAATAGTTACGTAAATGTGTGTGTCATCCGCATAGCTATGGTAACTTATTTTGTTGTTTTTCATTATCTGAGCCAGTGGTAGTATGTAGATGTTAAAGAGAAGAGGCCCCAAGATGGAGCCTTGAGGTACCCCACATGTCATATTTGTCAACTCAGATGTGTATTTTTTCTGTCCTTTAAGTAGGATTCAAACCAATTTTGAACTGTTTCCGAAAGTCCCACCCAGTTTTCTAGTCTGTAATATGTTGTGGTCAACAGTGTCAAACGCAGCACTGAGATCTAATAATACTAACACTGAAGTTCTGCCACTGTCTGTGTTTAAGTGGATGTCATTGAAGACCTTTACAAGAGCAGTCTCAGTGCTGTGGTTCGGACAAAAGCCTGACTGGAACACATCGAAACAACTATTTAAATGCAAGAAATTACTCAACTGTTGAAAAACAACTTTTTCAATGATTTTACCTAGAAATGGCAGGTTTGATATGGGCCTGTAATTGTTCATTACTGAAGCATCTAGATTATTCTTTTTTAAGCGCGGTTTAATGACTGCAGTTTTCAGGGCCTGTGGAAAAATACCTGAGTGAAGAGATGTGTTTACTATATGAAGTAGATCTGAGGCCGTGCAACGAAAAACATCTTTGAAAAATCCTGTTGGAATAATATCAAGGCAGCAGGAGGAGGATTTCAGAAGTTGAATAATGTCCTCTAGGTTTTTATCATTAAACTGATGGAATTGTGTCATGGTGTTAGAATTGATATTAGGTGGACATAGGGACAACACATTTGCTGTACCTGATGCAGAGGCACTGACTGCTTGTCTGATATTCTGAATTTTGTCAGTGAAGAAGGAGGCAAAATCATTGCACGCCCTGGTGGATAGAAATTCAGAGGCTACTGACACTGGGGGGTTAGTTAGTCTGTCGACGGTAGCAAACAAGGCTTGTGCATTGTTTTTGATTTTGGTAATGATGTCAGAGAAGAAAGACTGTCGTGCGTTTTTCAATTCCAAATTATAAAGGCCAAGTCTCTCTTTATAGATTTCAAAGTGAACATGGAGATTTGTTTTTCGCCACCTACGTTCAGCTTTTCGACACTCTTTTTTCTGCTCTCACAGTCATGGCCTTTCTCCATGGAGATATTTTCTTCCCAGTCACTTCCTTTACCTTAGTTGGAGCAATGGCATCTATAACATTTTTAATTTTTGAATTAAAATGATCTACTAGCTCATTTACTGAGATGTTAGCAGGGGCAAGTGTGGAAGAAATATTCTGAGTAAACATTTCCCTAGTATTTTCAGTTAAATATCGCTTTGTGGTTACCTCTTTTTGAACATTTTTGTGAACAGAAATAGAGCTCTCAAAGTAAGCACAGGAATGATCAGAGAGTGCAACATCAGTCACCACAACCTTAGAGATATTCAGACCCTTTGAGATAATTAAGTCCAGAGTGTGCCCCTTATTGTGCGTGGGCTCCGTCACATGCTGAGTCAGTCCATAGTTATCAATGACACAAAACAGTTCTTTAGCCCCTCTGTCCTGGGGGTTGTCAACATGGATGTTAAAATCACCAACAATGACTAGATGGTCAAAGTCAATACACACTATAGACAGCAGTTCAGTAAAGTCATCAAAAAAGCTTGCACAGTATTTGGGTGGTCTATAGATATTTAGGAACAGAGCTCGAGAGGAGCATTTCAGCTGAAGGGCCACATATTCAAAAGAAGCAAAGTTACCATAAGATGTCTTCCTGCATTGAATGGAATCATTGAACAAAATAGCAACTCCACCCCCTTTCTTATGCATTCTTTCCTGGCTCATAAAACTAAAGTTGGGAGGGGATGATTCCTTAAGAACAGCTGCACTGTTATATTGTTCAATCCAAGTTTCCGTTAAAAACATAAAATCAAGATTGTGCTCAGTGATAAAATCATTGATTAAAAATGTTTTTCCTGCCAGAGACTTGACATTTAATAAAGCTAGTTTAAGTTTGTTAGATACACTATAAGTAAGACTTTTTGTGACAAGCTGTGGCTGACATGGAATCACTGCTACATTTGATGAACTCACACAAACGTTTGAGCACTTCCTGTTTCTAAGCTGATTCACCGCTCTTAATCTATTACCTATCAACACAGATATGGGCAAAGCTACTGGCAGGCAGGGCCCCTGCATATCCTGGAAAGAGTTGAGAGTGACATACGCCCTTGAGCCTGGACCCAGCACATATCAGTAAGAGTTTGTTGCGTTTTGTACACACACACATCCTTATCAGGCTTTGGAGACTGCAGATGCTTTCTTGAAGGCAACAAAGGCTACCATCAGTAACACACTACGCAGGCCCATCTGAAGTTTCCAAAATATAACTTTTTGGTGGTTTGGAGGAGAAAGAATGCTGAGTTGCATCCAAAGAAAACCATACCTACTGTGAAACATGGGGGTGGAAACATCATGCTTTGGGGCTGTTTTTCTGCAAAGGGACCAGGACGACTGATCCGTGTAAAGGAAAGAATGAATGGGGCCATGTATCGTGAGATTTTGAGTGACAACCTCCTTCCATCAGCAAGGGCATTGAAGATGAAACGTGGCTGGGTCTTTCAGCATGACAATGATCCCAAACACACCGCCCGGGCAACGAAGGAGTGGCTTCGTAAGAAGCATTTCAAGGTCCTGGAGTGGCCTAGCCAGTCTCCAGATCTCAACCCCATAGAAAATCTTTGGAGGGAGTTTAAAGTCTGTGTTGCCCAGCGACAGCCCTAACACATCACTGCTCTAGAGGAGATCTGCATGGAGGAATGGGCCAAAATACCAGCAACAGTGTGTGAAAACCTTGTGAAGACTTACAGAAAACGTTTGACCTCTGTCATTGCCAACAAAGGGTATATAACAAAGTATTGAGATTAACTTTTGTTATTGACCAAATACTTATTTTCCACCATAATGTGCAAATAAATTCTTTAAAAATCAGACAATGTGATTTTCTGGATTTTTTTTTTCTTTCTCATTTTGTCTCTCATAGTTGAGGTGTACCTAGGATGAAAATTACAGGCCTCTCTCATCTTTTTAAGTGGGAGAACTTGCACAATTGGTGGCTGACTAAATACTTTTTTGCCCCACTGTAATTGCAGAGAATCTAATGTCTGTTTGGCTTGCCTAAATTCTATCCAGCATTATTGGAAATGTGTACAAAATGTCATGTGAAACAGCCTTTTTACTACAGAGAATTACTACTAAACACTTTATGCTTACTAGGATGTTTTGAGAATAACTGCCATCATTTAGGACTGAAGGATTTACATTTACTGGAGGTAATTTTGCAGGTATTTGCAATACATTCAAAACCCTTTACAACCTAAATGGCATGAGTTCACAATTTAAGCAAAATGGTCCAGACCCGAAAAGTATTTCTAAAATAGCAAAATCCTTCGACAAGCCCTGCTGGACTCCAAAAAGGAAAACAAGAAGCTGGCTGCAGAAAATGCTTCTCTGAGAGAACAGACTGTAAGCAAGGAGCTCACCTGGGAGGAAGAGAAAAGGAAGTGTAAGGCAAGAAAATACTTTGACAGCCTGGTGAAGAGTGCACAAGAGCCAGTCAAAAACAGTCGAAAGAAAAAAGTAAAGAAAAAGAGATGGAAGTCTGCTCCTTGAGGAAAGTTTGCACTGCCAGAAAATGGAGACCGAGAAGGTAAAAAGAATCCTGGAAGGAACAGCACCATCAGCTCAATGAGATGAAACCCTCCTTTGACAAAGCTGTGAAGGAGTTAAAGAAAGAGAGAGAAAGCAGACGGCTAGTTACAGAGAATGAAGAAGCTGCCAGTCTGGAGAAGGAGGAGGCCATCACCAGTGACAGAAAGGGAGTGATGGCACTGGAAGAGGAACATCTGGAGGAGACCCGCCAGAGAGAGACAGAGTGGCAGACACAACACAAAGTCCTCGAGGGTCAGATCGAGTGTGAGCTGGCAACGAAGGAGATTCTTAAGACATCTGAGCAGAAACAGAGCAGAGAGGTGGAGGAGGAGTGGCTCAACAAGGAAGAGGAGTGGCTCAACAAGGAGAGGGAGATGAGGGACGAGATGCAGCTCCTGAACCAGAGAAATGCTCAACTGCAGGTACGCCTCATCAGCTGATCATTCTGGTTTACATCATAACATGTTTATTTGTAACAATTAATTAAATATGAAGTCTTTCTAAGAGAAAATACTTATATTCTGACTATCTTTTAAGGAGCTTGCCTTGAAAACTGAGGGAGAAGGCTCAGATGAAGGAGGAAGGCAAAGGAGACAGAAAGGAGGTTAATGCAGGGGAGAGAAGAAAATGAGTCATATTCTCCTCTCCTATCACCCCCTTTCCCTTTTACCCCGTACCTCCACTCCTTCTAACCCATAGGAAACAATCTTGCTCCTAAACATAATTGAATGTCAAAAGAAAAAATCTACGCTTTTTTGTCTTTGTCAGTACAGAGAACATTTAAAGGGATTGCAGACTGAATGAATTACTATTTTGTGCAGACCGTGAAGTACTTCAGTGATAAGGCATGGCCTTGAAAAATGTATTTCATACATATTTAACATGTCAGTCGTATCCTGATTCAAGTTTGACATTCATTTCATTTCTCAATTCCGACATTGCTCACTCAATTACTCGATTTATATGAATGAGTCTGCTGTTTCGGAACAATGTACCTACGTAACATACTTCCTTTGTCCTTCACGTGGTGTCATCTCACTTTTGTGACAATGTGTGTTAAAAGAGCTGAAATGAGATTTTCCTATTACCGAGTCACTTTAAGGGCCTTCTGCTGCCTTAACTGTCAGTAGCGAGGCTGGATCTGCTTGGATGAGATTATGATTACACACAGAAAATGACTTTCTAAGAACTGAAGAGTGCAGGAGATAAGTGGAGGGAGAGGGTTTCCCTCGCAGGGACTCATCACAGCAGGATGTCCAGTAGCCACAGGAATATCAGATTCGGGGGAATGAGTATCATTCACAGAGTTCATTTTCCCTGGAGATGAGTTTCTCTTTCACTATGGAAAGACTGTTACTCCCATCTGTTTCAGCTGCAATCTGTCCCATGGCATTTGGCACACAGATTAGAGTAATAGGAGAAGGGGCAGAGGTACATTTAGAGACGGTGAATTGCATGGCAGTGCTGACTGGAGAGGAAGGGCTGCAAAGACATAAAGGAGGGCAATCACGTCCTACACAGAGAGAAAGGGAGAACGTGCTTTTGAAGGGGTTTTGCTGTGAAGGCATTTAAAGAAGTGAAATAATTGGATCCTTGAGGCCTCGTCTCAGCAATAAGCTAAAATGAATGCAAAAATGCAAACCCCATTGTTTCAACGAGTGTATGTGGAGAAGGTGAAGTCGGGTGACAGCGGGATGTCATCAAATACAATCACAACCACAGGGTTTTAATATGTTTTCTTCAGCACAACACCATACATTCAATACAAACAGAATTAGGGACACTTCTGCAGAATTGTATCCTGGGAAGAAGCCAAGTTACGCACTGGCACCAGGGGAACTACGCACTGTATTGTTCTTCAGAGATATTGATCCTTTCGTGGCTATTCTCCTCCAGCGCAGATGAAAGAAAGCTGCTTCCCTGCTTGATATCGCCCTAGTGAACTTGGCGAGGAATGAATGCCTGAGAAAGAAAAGAACAGTTGAATGTAATCCGACGACCTGCTCTTAATGCAATTGGGCCATGGTTTGAGGAACAATAGGACAAGAATGGGCAGATTTATCTTCACTCATCCTCATTCTGTTTATGGTAATTGACTGGAGCTGAGATTATTTGGCCAATATTTTTATTCAAATTTGTTGCAGTTAATTTATGATTTTATAGTTTGGGGGAAATGTGTGGTTAGTGCCGGATGAGATATATTGAGAACAAAGTCAAACATGGAGCCATATCTATTTTCTGTTTCCCTTCTATAGAAAAGTGGAATTTCAGGAAATGTAGGATACGTTTTAGCTCAGTGGTACGATGTTCTGTATTATAGGGATTTAAATATTTACACATTCTTGGAAATATGTTTAATTCATTTTTTTTGAAAGATTGACACCACTGTTGTGCATTGAGTAAATCTCTGGAGAATGGAGGTGCTTAGCTCAAGATAAACTCTTGTATGGGGAGTTAAGTGCTGTAACTATTTTAGTTTGGATTATGACTCACTGTAAAGCAAGTTCTTTCCAATGTATTTACAGTATGTAAAAGCTGTGAGCAAATCATAAATTCTTGTTTTGCGTACATATTCCACCACCTTGGCACAATGTCAATAGACAAGTGCTTGTTCGATTGTTCGAGTGTGTGTGAGTTTGAAAATGGTCTTCACCTGGCAAGGTCAATGCTGCACATCAGTCATCTCGACCGGCGGGGGTTTCTTTTATCAGTCAAACTCTGGTGACAGTCGACTGCACAGAACACATGGTAGATTCCCACTGACGGTTTTATATCTACAGGGCTTGTTTCAATGTGATTTATGCGTGTGTGTGTGTGTGTGCGTGTGTGTGCGTGTGTGTGTGTGTGTGTGTGTGTGCGTGTTTAATCCGGTTGCTTCTTTGTTTGTCAAGACAGCTAGGTATTTCTGTCCCTATACTGTAACCATGTGCAGCCTCAGGAGTGGTTAGCCAGGAAGAAAAATGAGAACTTCATATTTTATAATATATGCTTTCCACTTGAACTGACGCATTATTATTTTTGTTCAAACATGTCATTACAAAGGCTTTCTGGTGCAACTGGCAGAAAGAGCGGCTTCTTCGGCTGATGAATGTTGTTAATGAGATGTAAATCCATACAGAGGAGTGAGAACGACAACACACACACACACACACACACACACACACACACACACACACACACACACACACACACACACACACACACACACACACACACACACACACACACACACACACACACACCATTTAAAGCTCAACTTTCTTCTTTTTTATTTAAACATGCATGCATTTGCTGAGAAACTGCAACGTGAAAATGTCTTTCTTCTCGATCAGTCGCTCAGTGATTCACACATTACGCGGCCGTCGGCTGAGAGCTGTCTGCGCGCGATCCTGAGCACAAATTGAATCAAGCCAATCATCCTCATCAAATCTAATCATTCTGCAGTAGAGGTATTCCATGTGGGGCTATATTTGTAAGAATTGTATTCCAAAACATGATTTATCCATTTCATCCATAAAATATATCTTAACCAAACGTTCCCAGGTGACTCTGTGGGATGGGTTAATGGAATTGAATATGTCAATATTGTTCTGATGAGGGGAATCCGAGTGAGAGCGATTTTCACAGAGGCAGTTTCAAGAGGCAGCATTAGTGGGGCAGAGGCTTTAGTCACATGCTTTCTTTTTCTTTTTTCTCACATTTTGTGTGATATCAACTGTTCCAACAACTTTTTTTTTACACAGATATTTTGAAAATCTTTGACCAACTACACTGGATTAGACGAGCAATTGTGTTGCCCAACTTTTATTTCCGTTTCCAACCTGTATGCATAGTTATGAGGCTGACATGGTGTAGTCTGGCCTATGCGTTAGATTAGATGTACTGTCCCCATGGGGAAATTCGTTTTCACAGCACTGTACATAGTATACATACACTATATAAACAACAAACAATAACACAGACAACAGATGGCGACACACATGGCCGTTACATTTAGCGAGGCCTGTTATTTAAGGCAGACATTTTTTTTTTCAAAGCGAGGAGGATTGGTTGGATAATGCTTCGATACAGTAGTAGGAGAAGAGGGGGGGAAACATAGAGTCCTTTAAGTTTTCGGATGACGGATCATCTTTGTTGGCTCCTTTTGAAGTGGTCAGTGGTGTGTTGCCTGAAATTAATTGTATTGTCCAGTGTTACTCCAAGGTATTTAAAGCTGTCAACTGTTTGAACTGTTTGATTATTGATAATGATGGGGCGCTGTGGTTTGGGGGGACCAATAATGATTTCTTTATTTGTACTGACTTTGAGGTGGAGATGGTTGTCCTCACACAATTTGGTGAAGTGTGTGATGGTTTTGTGATAATCCAGGATGGTATAGCCTCCCATCCCCTTGGGGAACAACCTTTGTGATTCAGTACATCATAATATGCCCTCGAGGCAACACCACAGTAACATATTTACAACAAATTACCCTACATAACAAAGCCATGCGGTCACAGTCACCTTCCAATGATCGGAGGTCACTGTATTCTGCTTTGCCACGCAGATCTTGTCAAGGTGATGGCTGTGTCAAATTAGATATTGATCTTAAGTGCGGGTAGACCTCTGGTGTTCTGGTCTCCACGTAATCTGTTTAACTAAAAGCTCCATAGTATCTGTGAACTGGAGGTCATTCTTTTATATCAAGATCCTCAGGACATGTGAGTAGTAAGCCAGCAGCTTGTTTAATATGAGATGTCTTCTCTCTTCTTTAAATATGTGTGTGTGATGCATAGTACAAATATTAGTGGATCGATTTTCCTTCATGTGGACAGGCCCTGAATGTGAAAGTTGAATCTGTAATGCGGCTCTCAAACATGAAGTGACACTGTTGATTTGACGATGGATCAATAAGACAGGATTCATTCAACCAGGAGATAATGAGGCACCTCAAACACCGACAGCGTCACATGTTCAGTGTTTGGATGATTTAGTTTGGTTTGTAATTTTATACAAGAATGAAAATCTTTTTAGAAATGTGTTTAATGCAGAACAATTATTATATAATGTAAGATGGGTAAACAAAGTTCAATTGAACTTTTTTTCATCATCTGAAGACATAAATGGATTTTTATTATTATTTAAAGCTTTTTATTTATTTGATTGTCCTTTATTTAAAAACAAAATATCCTTTTTAAGGCTTTATTTTTCAGGTTGTCTTGTGAGCGGGATATCTCAGGAACACCTTTAGGGAATGTCTTCAAATTCGGCACAAACTTTCAATTTCAAAGCAAGGATGAACTGATGGGATTTTCGTAATTAAAATGTGGTTAACTTGTACTTTTATACAGGTTAATTAAAATAAAGCTTTATTATCACTTTACAAAGTCAAACACTTGCTTACTATCAGTTGTTGTAGTTTAAAAGGACAGTCATATTTTGTCTTGACAATTCAGCCACGATTATCAAGCTAACTTCCTTACAGATCTTTCCACACTGTAATATGTCTTTATCCAAGCGTTGACAGAGATTTTCATTGTTTGTTCAATCATAGATTCAGAATGGTGAATCATGTTAAAGCGGCTAGAACAAATATTTGTAGTTTTAATGTTTTTTTAATAAACTGTCAATCCCATTCTTGAGGAGGAACAATCTCAGGAAAGCCTGGAGAGAACGTCTTTAAACTTATGAAGATTAGCTCATTTGAATGTAATGATATGGCCGGGTCATACTGAGGAGCAATTTGTCTGAGAATAAAAGTCCATTTTGAACTCTCCTGCTCCTACAAAACCCAGATGTAAGTGGGTGAGAGTGGCTTTTTTCTTCAGTGGGAAATGACCTGTAGTGTCGTTTTTGGCTACAGGAAGAACTTGTTTATAACTTGTCACACCATCATTATAATTATTAGCCCAAGTTCCTAGTATCCTGAGCCAATTACTTTAAGGGCTGCTGGAGAAGCCAGTCCAAACAACTGCATGAGCTCCAACTCTGCCACCAGAGTGTCAACATTTCTGTTGTTTTTGTATGACAACACAATTTGAAGGAGATGACTCAGCAGAGGAAACAGCAGAATGATAGATGTTTGAACAACAAAGCTGCAGCTCTGGCCTCTGTTGTTGTCTGAGGCTGACGTGTGGAAATGGTTTTTTAAACCACAGCATGTTGTCGAGCATAATGTTCTACTAAAGGATGCAATCTAAAGCAGACCTGTTTTCATTTTCTGATAGGAGAACCTGAGAGTAAAAGCTCTAAAAGTGCTTATCTACATGTCACCCTTCACGTTTCAAACACATGCGCAAAATGGAGATGGTAAAAATAAAGCAGCATATAAGGGACTTCAATCGATTCAACTGATAGTAAGAGTAAGAAAGTGTTTGTGTGTTTGTGTGTTTGTGTGTGTGTGCGTGCGTGCGTGTTTATTTGTTTGCATTTGTCTCAACCGTAAATCCTCAGGCTGTCAATTTGATCATCTGAGATTTGGCAGCTTCTCCCTGTTTGTCTGTTTGTTTGTTTGTTTGTTTGTTAGATATTAAAGTGTGTGTGTGTGAATATTAATCTAAAGTCGCACTAAGCTAATATGGTTTCTTTTTCTCTCCCTCTTCCACACACACACCTCTGTTTCTCGTCGATGACCTACTTCCTCACTGATCATGTTACTGGTTTGCAGAGACAGTGATTAAGTGGGAGCACCGCAGCCAGGTCCAACAACGCTGAAGGGCACTACAGGTCCCAGGATGCCAAGGGACACCTCGCTTTTCTTTTTGCCCCCCTGAGGATCCTCATGTCAGTAATTAGAGAATATGTGTGTGTGTGTGTGTGTGTGTGTGTGTGTGTGTGTGTGTGTGTGTGTGTGTGTGTGTGTGTGTGTGTGTGTGTGTGTGTGTGTGTGTGTGTGTGTGTGTGTGTGTGTGTGTGTGTGTGTGTGTGTGTGTGTGTGTGTGTGTGTGTGTGTGTGTGTGTGTGTGTGTGTGTGTGTGTGTGTGTGTGTGTGTGTGTGTGTGTGTGTGTGTGTGTTTCACTTGCACATGTTCGGGACCAAGAAACAAGCTTTCAGTTTAAACCTTCAGTTGCTGCTTATTTGTATTTCAAATACTTCAAGTCTGCTAACAAGATCTCAGTCTGCTCATTCTAGATCCCCCGCTTCAGATGTACCCCTCTCCTTTCCTTTTATAGAATTTTCTCTCATCCAATTTAAAACTGAGAGTTCAGCATCTTGGCTGAAGTGCACTCTGACGGTCTCCTGACCTCCAAAGTAATTAGCGGCTCTGTGCAGGGATTGAAATGGTTACCTTTGAGCCACAGAAAGACCTCTGTTGGTCCTCATGTCCTCAGTGCATCCATCCCTTTCCACAACCTCTTTCAATAAGTCTAAAGCGGGATTGTCATTAATACCAACCCATATGCTGGAACTGCCTACCGTATAACCTGAACTTTTCCTAACTCTTAAGATGTGTGTCTGCCTTGCATTTTCAATATGTGTTACAACCTGTGTTACTCTCGATGTCCTTTATTGAAAAGGACACTTCAGAAACCAGGAGGAGAACAGTTGCTCTGCTTGGTAGGCAAGTTCAGTCCAATTATAAACTGAGACCTAAATGATTTCCACTGGTCTGCGAGTGTTGATTTCAAGTCTAATTTTCTGTTTAATTATAAGAGCTTCTGCACATATCTGGTTTTGGAAAATGCAAATTCCCACGGAAAGGGAGAAAATATCTCCCTGATGATACAATTCACTGAGCTCAGATCTACCAGCAATCACAGACATTTCACTGGCTTGCATCGTCACAAGGATCTGAATGAATCTGAAGCTGGAAATCAGTAGAAAGGAAGAACTGATTGTCTCTTTCTGGCAGAATAGAGATGATAACAAAAGCACTTCTGCTGCTGTTAAGAGGAACATGAGAGTGGGCCCGTCCACACAGCGGCGTTTTTAGGAGCCACGTTTAGGTATTCTCATTATGTCATGCTAAAGGAGAGCTTCCCTCCATATTAAGTACGCCCTTGATCCCCTGTCCTTTTACTCCATGACAAACAAACCAAAACTTGCACTAGGAACAAAACTAAAAGGACAAGACACACACACACACACACACACACACACACACACACACACACACACACACACACACACACACACACACACACACACACACACACACACACACACACACACACACACACACACACACACACACACACACACGCTCACACGCACACACACAGAGAGGATACATCCTTGTGTCTATGGTCATTCACTCAATCTCAATTATACCTACACTGATCATTTCCCAATTGTTACCATATGATCTCACTGGTTAACTTATGACGTTCTATAATGCCAAAGCTAATTAGAAGACAAGGATGGATAACAATGTGTTTCGACACAACCCCCATTATTTCCATTTCCACCATCGACATTGTAATTTGCAGAAAAACCTTGCCGTCTCTTCTTCCTTACACGCTCCATTTAAGTGTCAACCCCTGAAAAGTACCAAAGATTGATGTCTCCCCCTCTTTCTCTCCCCCTTCATCGGTTCATTCATCCAGGCGGTCTTTCAACATCCACGTTGCTCCACATGAAAAGAGCGAGTGAATATTGGCAAGAGGGTGAAGCTCCACGTGAACCCACCGAGTGACACAAACTAACCTTTCATTTTTCACTAGAAATCTTTCCTCCCGCTTGTCTTTCATCCTCACATCGCAGAATCAATACTGTGTGAGCAGACCCACCACAATGCCTACTGACACACTCACAGTCACAAACAAGGACTCACACACACACAAGCATACACTGATATTTGCAAGAAATCAATACGGCCTTTCAATCTTCTGAAACCCCGATAGATTTTCTCCGTGTTTTGTTTGACTTTCAGAACGACAGAGTGCAAGAAAAAAAAAAAACTGGCAGATGGACGTCAGCTGCAGTGTGTGTAGTGTGTGTGTGTGTGTGTGTGTGTGTGTGTGTGTGTGTGTGTGTGTGTGTGTGTGTGTGTGTGTGTGTGTGTGTGTGTGTGTGTGTGTGTGTGTGTGTGTGTGTGTGTGTGTGTGCGTGTGTGTGTGTGTGTGTGTGTGAAGTGAATATATGATGTGACATCTTCTTTATTTAACCCCGCTCTTCTGCTTGTTGTTTTTCCAGGACGATTAAAGGTCTTTTTATAGAAGATGGACAGACTTACTCCCTTCTAATTGGCTGTCTGACGTCAAGGTGAGTTTGTTCCCGAACACACTGTTCATGTGTCAGTCTGCTAACGGCAGCAGGAAGCTAGTCTGTGGCGATAACATGATGTGCTATTTTGGAGAAAGAAATCTAACAACACACATGTCATGTAGACAATAATAATGACATTATGCAACAGTTAAACTCTGCAAGATGTTCAAAAGCTTTATTTCATGTGCAGCTGATTGCATGAGTGAGGTGCGCTGGTGTGTTAACGAGCATCTGTCCATGTGTACATGCAGAAGGGAGGGTTCATGTATGTGTTTTCCTCACAAGCTGTTGACAGATGGTGGTGTGCCGGAGGTGGCCACGTCCAATGTCAACCCAGACACGCAAAATAAATGGTTTTTTTCTTGATTTTGATTTGAGCAATACGCCACAGCATCTATCTTACCTAGACATCGATGTCCGATGCTATTGTAGCCTCGATGAGACATTGTTTTTAGTGTGAGCTCACACCTGCTTCAGGCTGCTCATCTACGCTTTTCTCATTAGTATTAATGAATGAAACACTTCCTGTTCATTATCTCCCTCTCTTTCAATTCAGATCATTTCGAGGAGACATTAGTAGTCAGTAAACATGAAACAAAATATCAAACAAAGCAGATGACAGAAAAAACTCAACATATATTAATACACAACAAGTAATGACTGTAAAAGGAGTAAAGGATGTAAGACAACGTATGGAATCCATGACTTTGTACATCTTAAATCTGCACAAATAAAGTTATTTAAAATAAAAAGTAGACTGAATTTCAGACTTGCATTTGTCAGGTGGACAGTAACATGATTAAATGAATGCTAATGTTGCTCTGATGAATTTGTAAATGCATTTACAAACTGTGTCAGTGTTGTGTTTGCAGCTCGTTCTGCTCTCCTATTGGCAAACTAAATCTACGTAAGTACCTTCAAGATGTTATACATTGAAAGACCTAAATAAGAATAAATAAGATTGCTTATTAATAACCTCACTTTTCTTACAGCTTGCTAAATATTATCATTAAATGGGAGGGTTAGAACAGAACAGACAGAGTGTTTCCAACCTGCTCCTTTTATCTCTCTACACTAATCTCCCACAGAGTACATTTGATTTTTCTGCTTCTTTAGTTTTTACCTGGCTCTCTTTGTGTTCATCTCTCGGTAGATGATTTCTGCTCCTCACGGCTTCTCTCTGGGCTTACAGAAAACCCCCAAAGCATCAATCCTGCATGCTGGCAGTCAAAATGCTTTATGGGAATGTGATGTGAACCTGTGTTGTGACGAAGCTGACCTGCTTTTCCGCATCTCTGGGGACGGTGCCAGCAGGAGGTGAGAAGAGACGATGTGGGAGGAATCCAGGGAGACGTTTATGATGAGAAAGGCAATTGTCGACGATGAGCTGAGGAAAATTGTGTTGGTGGAGGCAAAGGTGAAAGAAAGGAGTTAAATGAAATCCAAGCACCGGGATGAAACGGTGAGGAGACTTGCAGAGGGGGCGTGCATGTGAAGTGGGAAAAGACTGCGAGGTAGGAAATAGGAGGGCAACGGGGTAAATCAAAGGTGGGAAAAGGTCGCCACTTTGGGGTGAGTGGAAAAAGATTACAGCGAGTTGATGGTGCAGGTCCAGCTCAATAACTGCCTCTGGCCTCATTGTGCCTTGATTTACTGCACACCACCGAATGAAAAGCCCTCTGCCTCCGTCTTCAGTTTAGTTCTCCCTCCGAGAGGCCATATTAATACACAATGCTGCTTTCCACCTGCCGCCGCGGCGACTCTATACAGCACTTGACTGAAGCAACACAAGTGGTATTATTGTTGCAACACATTGTCTTTACAGAAGTGACCCTCCACAGTCCTTCAGCAGGACTCGAATGGAACTAAACAGCCTTTTGTTGTCGCACAGCGCTCTTTAAACGCGTGCTGCATATTAAACGTCGGATAGTGTCGTCACAGGAATTCGTTTTGGGTTCATTGAAGTTTGGTCCAATGAGCATATGACTCAGACAGCTAATATGTTGCCATGGCAATTCCTATGGCAGATGAGTGGACGTTTGAGTCTGACAAGCTGACACACACACACACACACACACACACACACACACACACACACACACACACACACACACACACACACACACACACACACACACACACACACACACACACACACACACACACACACACACACACACACACACACACACACACACACACACACACACACACACACACTCACTCTTTCCTCCTGGACCCTCATGTGTGTTTGCTGTAACCTCTCTGCTGGCCCCCTCCCTTCGCTCCTCCCTGATTCACTCTTTCTCCTTTACCTCACCTTCTCCTTTCCGCTCTTCTCCCTCACCTCTTCCTCTCCATGACCTGCCTTTCCCCTTACATCTACATAAAGTATTTAGCTGCTCGTGTCTCCCACCTCTCTCCTGCCCTCCCTCGCCTCACTCTCCCTGCACAACCCTTCCATCCTCTCGTCCCAAAGCTCCACAGTGACGTTTCATTGACTTGAATCTAATTTGATGTTATTTAATTTAGAGAGCCGTGACTTGTGATGGCTCAGCCCGGATCCTGCATTGTTGTGTGCGTGTGCCTGTTTGTGTACAATCACGCGTATGTACGTGCTTTTACAGGTCTGCAGTGCGCGCACACACACACACACACACACACACACACACACACACACACACACACACACACACACACACACACACACACACACACACACACACACACACACACACACACACACACACACACACACACACACAGACGTGCCCTTCGGCAAATCCGAAATGTTTGATTTTTGCCGCCTGAGTATGTCTCAGAGAAAACAAACTAACTCAGAATCATGCCAGATGGTCATTATTTATTTACTCTGCTGACTAGGAGTTAGGGGACGGTCTGCAGAGCTGCATTGAAAGGATCATGAGGGATAACGTTCAGATAGCCATTGTGGGAAAGAACTGAAAGCTGCAAGATGAGAAATAGATGAGAAGAGGAAGAGGAGTGACCTTGGGGAGGCCGGATAAACAGACGTATTGTGATTTATATGACTTCATGCATTATTGACAAGAGAATTATGAACTGCAGGGAATGGGCTTCACTTGCAATAATCTCCAGACTGTTTTGACACGCTGCTATGAAGAGCGGAGTGTGTTTTGCACATTTAAATTCAACCCAAGCGATAAACTATAGAGGACAAAGCCTAAAGTCTGATAAAGATAAAGTGCAACCATCTCCGAGCAGGGTTTCTGTGATATGTGTCTGCAGAAAGATAATGCCTCGCCAAAGACACACTTGATCAATCTTGTTTAACCTGTAGCTCCTGTCATATGAGATTATCCCTGTCAAAAAATGAAATACAGAAGTTTAAATTGATTGGAAAAAAGCGTTTTCTTTAACATACTGTTCTACATATGATTGGAAAAGCATGTTAGTTCAGTGAAGTACAAAGTCAAATGCAGGTAACTGCCAAAAATGGCCCAAAATGGCCACTGCAGCATTGGATCTTTTGGCTTGGATTTCTGTTCTCGATATGATTCCGAATATCAATATTAAATGTTTTTGTGCATCGTTGAGTTGCTTCAAACATTTTTTTATCGAAATACATTCAAGAAACCAACGATAATTTGTTAAATTGATACGTTTTACTGTAAAATGTGTTTTCTTTTTCCGTTGCAGTGTTTTTCATGTCAAAAATCACCTTTTCTTCGCTGTGTTGGCAGAGTTGTTCTTCACTTGGTAAGTCGTAAAGTTTTGAGCTCAGATTAAAGTGAAATCCTATTGCATCACTCAGCAGAAGTGATATAGCAACATTTCCCTATAATGGATTCAAATGAATGTAGTTGTGTTTTAATTTAACCTAATTTGCGTCTGAACCAGCGTGAGAGCGTGTGTGGGTTATTATTGTGTGTTTCTGTGTGTGTCTATGGAAGTGGGTCTGCACTTTTGTGTGCATGGTTCAGATGAGCGTCCCCAGAGTGATTTTTTTAATTAAGCCCTCTTGTTCACATGCTCATAATTCTGCTCAGACAGAGCCGGGCTACTCTGCTGCACTCTCAATTCTGTCTCATCTCATTGGTTCAGTTACTTTATCCTTTTTACTTGTAGCTTTCGTCTCCTGCTGTGGGCTTATGTTTACCTGAGCTGGAATTAAATCATGTTCAGATGGGAGCCTTAACTGTCTTTCCATACCTGTTGAACACAAAAATACACAAAGATTCAGCTACACTCACTCAAAATGTGTGTGTGTGTGTGTGTGTGTGTGTGTGTGTGTGTGTGTGTGTGTGTGTGTGTGTGTGTGTGTGTGTGTGTGTGTGTGTGTGTGTGTGTGTGTGTGTGTGGTGTGTGTGTGTGTGTGTGTGTGTGTGTGTGTGTGTGTGTGTGTGTGTGTGTGTGTGTGTGTGTGTGTGTGTGTGTGTGTGTGTGTGTGTGTGTGTGTGTGTGTGTGTGTGTGTGTGTGTGTGTGTGTGTGTGTGTGTGTGTGTGTGTGTGTGTGTGTGTGTGTGTGTGTGTGTGTGTGTGTGTGTGTGTGTGTGTGTGTGCCTCAAACCATTTGAAACCAGACAGGATCAGAAGGCTGAAGTTGGGCGTCTGCAGGGATGAGGGACTGGCAGCTGCATGGCTCCTCAGAGGGGAAAGAGGACTAGAACAGCTTGTATGTTGGCCAGGTTTCCGCTGATATGGGATTTTTCAAGGCTGATTCTTGATATTTCTGGATTGAAGCTCCCTAGAGAATGATATTTTCGGCATAAAGCATTTCCAAGGCAGATAGATAAGATTTCTATCTTTCGCATCCTTTTTTTTCTTGGGTGGAAAAAGCTTCTAAAATGGCATTTAAACCACAATGTTGCTCTCAAACTTCCCCTGGAACACCATTAAAAATGTAATTGTTCCAGTGTTTAGCGGCTCTTGTTGAAGGCCGGGGGAGACTGTGGGATCATTTGAGCTTTAATTCACCAAAACATTACTACATAATTAAATAAGGATATTAGTTCTGCACGAAGAATGGATCTGTGGAGAAGTCACGTTCACAATGAACAGTGAGTGACTGGCAAGCAGTAAACACTGAGATATATGTTATAAGGATTGTGTGTATGTTTTGTGTGCATGTGCGTATGTGTGTATTCCTGAGTGTATACATCTATTTAAGGGAGATGATGAGTCACCCAGTAATCTCCAAATGGAAGCAGTGTTACATTTTGAGAAAATCTCCATCATGTCTGCAGCAGGTCAGCGGTGTAGTCACAGTGCACCGCTAACCCGTTAGCACTTGTACCCGCCTCTCGCCGTGCCTGTCACTACTCCGGAGATGGCAGTAATTCCTAATGTTATGGTCTGTGGACAGCAAGGGCTACAAACTATTTAAAGTTGCCGTGGCTAATGTCATTACAGGCTGTCAAACATACTGCTTTAGTTATTTAGCTGACAGTTTACAAACAGTGAGCAGGTGAAGCTTCGGTGACTTTCTTAAAGGCACTCTCTGTGACCTAGATGCATGCTAAAGCATATACTAATTCACACAGGTCTTATAGAAAGGGCTCTTATGTGACCATGCAATCTGAAATTGCTCTATTTTTGAGTGGTGCTGATGGACACCATTTACCCATAATTCAATCTGCAGTGGAGGAGCTGCGTACAGCAAATGTTGGTTGATGGTGGGATAGTTCTGATAGAATATCTATATTTACTATATCGTTTTTATATTATTCCATTTTCTACATTATATGAAATGGGGACAACTGACTGACAGAATAAGGTCACCTCCGTAAAAACAACAGTCTTTCTTTTATCCAGGTATTCTCCTCAGTAATGTATTACATTTAGTCACCTTCAGACTATCATATCTGAGTCATTAAAACACAGATAAAATACAGTCATATCTTTAATCCAGTTTTGTTTGCAAGTGCAATATTAATATTAGTATTAACCGAAATATCTGTTCAACATTAATTAGGATTGCTACTGTTGATTCAGCCTTTCACTATTGTTGCTCTTGTTTTAGTGTACCCAAAAAAGTCCCATTTTTCACACCAATCCATACTCATAATTATTTAAGTACCGTAACACATTTATGTTTATTTTTGGAATATGTAGTGCTTCAACACCTCACTCCCTAACCATGGACACTCTCTGCCTCCGGCTTAAGCCTAAGTGCCCGAAGCAAAACGATATAAAAAAATGAATATATATATTATTTTCTCTACTCACTCAGCCCACATTTTTCACAACCTAACGTCAGTCATGTTTAAGAGGTCTCATAGTGTCCATTATCTTGTTTAATGTTTGTGTGCCACATCTGCCAGCAGTTGTTTCTGCAGACATTCTGTTCTGCAAAGGTCTGGATGTAAAATACAGTCAGTGTTGCATTATTTATGAGATGTTGCTGACGTAACCTCCCTGGGGGGAACTTTAAGTTTTACCTCCAGCTCCTGAATATATTGTATATTTACTTGGACATGCATTTATCTGTGTGTGTTTGGAAGCGGGCTTTTATAAGTGCACATGATGGCCGCGCTTATGTTTGGCTGGATGACCTTTACAGTGAAAAGTTGCGACTGAATTTTAAATGTATGTCAGGTCCGGCTTTTACCTGTTTAGAATTGATGTCCGTGTCTTGTGACGACCCCTGCCTTGTTATCTCTGGTGTGTGTGTGTGTATGTTCCTTTAAGGTTTTCCCTTTGGTCTATTAGCTGGGATTGAGGACACCTGGCGGCCGGTACCAGAGGGTTAAAGGGCCTGAGTGAGACCCGCAATCTCTCTCCCGCAGAGGACCTGACCTCGGAGCAGCTACGTCACTTCGTCTTTTGTTTTTCCTTTGTGTTAGTTTGTTGGTTTACGTTAAGCTTCTGTTAATAAATATATTTTTCATATATGTTCTCGTCCTTCCCGCGCTTTTTGTTATGGCCAAGAGCCAGGCCATGACAGTCTCTCTGGTCAGTCACCAAGCCTTTACTAATTCATGGTTGCTCACAAATGCACTACATCACACTTACCCGCTGATTGATTTACCATACCGCCCTGTTACCAATCCCAGGTACACAGGTGAATTTAAATTAACCTCCTTAGGGTTTTTTTTAATTAATTTCTGATAATGTCATACGGCGCAAAACTCTGGCTGACAGGAAGCTGTTTTTTCTGCTTAGAAGGTCATCGTAGCTGCTGGACTTGGACAAAACATGGCAGGGATGTTGAGTGGAATGGATAATGGAAATATTTAAATGAAAATGAGGGGAGATTTGGAGAGATGTATTATACAGCAGGGTTGTGATCTGAAACCATAATTTCCTTTCTCATGTTGCCGTCGCTGCCAGGTTCCCACTTCATGCGGGAGCCGGAAACAAGATCAAGGTAGCTGCAACTTTACAAAGCAGACAGAATGTATAAGAAGTAGAACTAACCCTACCCCTACCCCTCACACCAGATACTGACTGGTTTTCGGACCCCCCCCCAATAAAGCAAAAATGCACGTTTCAGAGTGGCCTTTTATTGTGGCCAGCCTCAGGCACACCTGTGCAATAATCACGCTGTCTAATCAGCATCTTGATATGCCACACCTCTGAGGTGGGATGGATTATCTCGGCAAAGGAGAAGTGCTCATTATCACAGATTTTTTCAGATTTGTGAACAATATTTGAGAGAAATGGTTATTTTGTGTTTATAGAAAATGTTTTAGATCTTTGAGTTCATCTCATGAAAAATGGGAGCAAAAACAAAAGTGTTGCGTTTATATTTTTGTTCAGTGTAAAATCATAAACTTTAACGCCCTTCAAGAAATCACTTTCATTTAGATAAATACAGCAGTATGAAAGAGGCTCTTAAAGCAGCACATTATCGTCCCCTTTCACTGTCATGGAGAAAATATATGGGTAAATCTGAACGGGAACTTTGAAATGCTAATGTTCTTGTTCAGCAGACCGCTGTAGTTCGACCTCAACAGAGACTATTTCAGTCTATAAATCCAACCTTGCCAATTCTTCTTTTTTAATTAGCCTATGCTTAGTTTTTAAATCTTATTTTCTTCTTTTTGCTGATTTATCAATGTAGATTTGACATGATTTAAGTCTTGAGGTTCGCCTATGCACAAGATTCAAAATAAGCCCTTTTAAGACTTTTTACTGCATGTAGATCTATTTATAGATGTATATAACTCTCCACTGTCAACACTCTGATAAATAAAGTGTAAAGTCTGTCACTTCAGGGTATGCTTTAGTCATGGACCCATTTAGTGATTACATCCTGCCGAAGGCTATAAGAGCACACTGTATCTCTATTAGTGAGCAATAAGTGGTCTGACAGAGCAAACATTACTGGAAGAAATAGGGCGGCCACTTTTGATTGGCGACATGACGCCTGTATTGATTTGCTGTGAGGTGAGAGTCCATGTTGGCGTGTCCCTGTGGTTCTATTTGATGGTTTAGACTTCCTCTCATGACTCCGCCCTTTGTATTTGTGAAGCCGGAGTTTTTGCCAATTGCCAATCCTCTCAGGTCACTTAGCAGGATACAGCAGTGAAAGTAAAATCCATGTCATACTCAGGGTGAAGTGTATTAGTCAGTCTGACAGCAGGGAACTACACAGCTCAAAAATAAGTCCACTTTTTGAACTCAATGAAGAGGTTTGAATTGATGGAAACTGACGGAGGAACTGTTATTATGTTATTTTGTTATTGTGTGAGTGTGAATGTATTCCAAATGTCCCATCTTTGCCGGATAATGAACCAACTCACCCTCTACCTAAACTAAATTGGATTTCTTAACACCTGAGAAAATTGAGCCTAACTCACCATGGGATTTAAATTATCTGGCTGGAAATCCGCCACACAGCTGTGTCCTGTTTGGACAGCAGATGGACTCCCGTAACATTGCAGGAAATACAAAAAAAACACCTGCATGGGACCCAGTATTTAGATTATAAAATGTACATTATAGTTTTAAATTACATTTGAGTATTCACCATTTTATATTTACTTTTACTTATACACTGAATTGTAATGTGTACTGTATAAGGGTCTTCAGATATCAACCCATATTAACACCTTTAAGTGACACTTGTTTCATCATATTGGAATAATGACGCTCCCTTCAGTTGAGTTTAAAGATACATGTGTCCTCTTACCTGTAGGGTTATTTATTGCTCAAGATTGTTTTGTTTTGAGTTAAGTGCTGGAAAATGAGCAGGCCTTTTTTTCTATTATGATGTCACATGTAGTTTTGTGTTTTCACATCAACTATAATGGAAATAAGTCATTGACTTGTGTGTAGTTGTGTGGCATTCAATGTCTTACATTATTGCAATGTCAAAAAACAAACAAAAGCTTATATTTGGATTTATTCTAAGTTGTCCATCAATTAATGGTCAGGAGCTTTGGGCTGTTACAAAGTTAGTAAGTGAACATAAAGTGTTATTGTTGGGGGTGGAGTTCATAATAATTAAATAAGGCTTCATCAATCCGCCAAGGAGGCGTGTGGCGGAGTGGGTTGTGCGTTGGTGTTCGGATCAGGGGGTCACTCACAGGTTCAATCCCCACTGCAGTCAGCATGTCGTTGTGTCCCTGGGCAAGACACTTCACTCCAAATGGCTCCTGTGGGGATTGTTCACAGTATGTAAGTCGCTTTGGATAAAAGCGTCTAACTTGTAATGTAATCAATCCTCAATGACATTTGTGTAGCTATACATGGATTTATTATATAATTAGTGATGATGTATGAAAAGTACATATTACATGTTACTTGTTGCATGTTACATGTTACAAATAGCCTCTAACACTCAAGTTAATCCTGGCTCCTTTGAACAAATGAATACAAAGTCGCAGTCATGCAGATTAGCTTGTCTGTAAATGCTGACATGAGGCGCTTCACTTCACCTTCATTCGTCCTGCCTCTGCTGGAGGAAGCCCTTCAGCACCATGGACAGAGCCACACATCAGCACCACAGATCCAATCCAATCCAATCCACTTTATTTGTATAGCACAGTTTAAAAACAGAGGGTTTGCCAAAGTGCTTCACAATGAACATAACATTATAATAAAATATAATATTACACGAATAGATAATAAAAAAGCACACATAAGAATAAAAACAAGGCACATAAAGGCCATGGACAGACAGTGAAAGCATACAAATAGGTATGACATAGCTCAGCTCAGACTGACTGGTAAGCGAGGGAAAATAGGTGGGTTTTTAGGCGGGACTTAAAAGCTTCAAGATAAGATAAGCATGTGTTCAGAGAAACTTCACCTCTTTAACATGATTTATATGATTTTAATGACTTTGTGTTTCAGATTGGCCTAGTTTCCCCATGAACCTAGAGAACATCCATTCAAACCTTTTTTTAAACTCATTAGATGTGCTGCAAAAGCACCAGAGTGAAACCTCTATATTCGTGTTATCTCACTCTCACTGAAGCCTCTTCTCCCAGTGACTAACAGCAGTCTCTGGCCCATCACCCTATGGCAACACTATTGCAATAGGCAGAAGGGAGATAGAGGCTGGTTTAAGAAGTTGATTTAACCACTTTTTTTTATTAAAACAGTGCAGCAGTGCTGGAGGCACAGTTTTCAATCTTGAGGCCAACACTGCAATTGAGCTGCTGCTGCGGTCCCACTGGCAGGGGGGAAATAGAGGAGCCACACAGGCTATTACATAATTAGAATAGGGATAGGCTAAATGGAATAGTGGTGGGGTTTTTCTAATCAGAGGCAGCGAGTGAAACACACAGACAGTCAGCACTGGAGATAACTGGAGGGGGAGGATGGTAAAAAAATAAAAAAATTGAGGGGTTTGGGAGGAGTACAGTGCCTTTAATGTTGACGCTATATGGCCTACAAAGATGAAGATTTAGGATGGGTGGGTGGTTGGGGGGGGAAAGAGGAGAAGGGGGGTGTAAGACACACACTGCATCATTTAAGTACTGCAGCTGATGTCATTTCCTAAGAACCATAATTGGTCATCAATGACAAAAATATGTGAAAAAACGTTTAAATGAAAACACATACACACGGCCCCAGGGAAATGTTGGAGCTATACCGATCTATTGGAACCTTAATTGCTCGGACATCGACTCCCACCCTCCCCCTTTTGGACTTTTTCTCTCTCTCTCTCTCTCTTCCTGACTCTCCCTCTCACACCTGATCGCCACAGCGTCGCATATTCCCAGCTCACCTACACAGTCGTACCTCTGCTGCCGCGGCCCCTGTGTCCCCTCCCTTACCGGACTACATGTGTTAAGTCTGTCACCGGGATAAATGCACCGGGAGCCACTGGAGATCCCTTCCCATCACTCAGGTTTGCCGATCTAACTGTTGACTGGTCTTCCTCCGGTTTTGATTTGACAGTTCATTAAATCGTGATTCTTTATTTTGGAATCCTTGTATCTAGTCTATCGGCAGCAGCAGCAGCAGCAGCTCCGCTTGTCAGACCCAGACCCGTGGGCGTTCTGGGTGGCGTCCGTCTGGGCGAGCTGATAGGACGAGGATTTGGCTCTACCTACCAACTGCTTCATCCCAAATTCACAATATATGGCGATGAGAAGTGAGATGTAGAAAACGAATTGGAGGCCGTTCATGAGGGTCTGGGCTTCAGCTAAAACGGACTTAATCTCCAACATCACCACCATCCACCTCCTTCTCCTCATCTAACCAGTTGATATTTTTTTGAGAATAACTATCTGTAAAGTGGAGAGCACATGACACGCTGGTGAATCCCCGAGGCAGGTCCCACTCACAGACTGAATGAGTCCATCTTTGGCTGTCGGACGGACTCCTCAAGAGCACAGGACGGATGCAAACAGACTAAACACATCTTTCCAAAGACCCTCAGCGTCTCCGCCAGCGGTGCTCTAACCGAGCGGGGGGAATCTCACACCGGGGGGAAGAGTCGTTTCACAGACAGGTACGCTTCACTTCACCGCTCTTTGGTGTGCCACCCCAGGGTGCATGTGTTAAAAGGTGATCAAGGTGATTACTGCCACTGACCGCCCATGCGTCGATGCCGTTGATGGCCGCAGAGCCGCGCACGAGGCGACTGCACCTGTTGTGATCAGTGGAAACGTGCCTGTGTAAATAGACCTGTAGTGTTGACAGGCTCGATGAGCTGTGCTGTTTTAATGGCTGACAACGCAATGATGTCTGTGTCTATTTGCATTCAGTATCCTTCTATTGCAACTGCTCCTGAAAACCTCTTTCCAGCTGTTTGCGTGCGTCGCGTCAGTGCGCGCTGTGTGGGTTTGATCGGTATGATTAGGTGATTATAGGTCCATCGCACACGCGGTACAACTGTAATTATAGTGTAATAGTCTGAACACGCAGTGGGAAGTAAAGCACTCCATCACTATATACATCATGCTTTATCAGCCGCTCCGCTGTTCACTCATGCTCACATTGCTTCTGATGAACGGGGACAGGCTGCAGTCTAAAGCCCAATTCAGGTGCAATGCCATAGCTTTAAAACTCCAGAGTCATAAAGCGTGATGGTCAAATCTGTCACCTGCCTCACATTCATCACCATCTGGGGGACCTGCCTGTGGAGGATGTCACAGTATACGTGCGTGGTATTATAGACGGTGTGTGTGCGAGCATTTTGGAGGGTACCGCGCATGAGTGTTATTTTTTTTACTCAGACACCCAATTCTCGGTGCAGTGAGTGTAACATGTAGCGGTGAGTCCAGCTGCGCTCACTCTGCTGCAGATGCGCACAGTGTGGCAGACCATCGTGGGGGTCCAACTGTTTTCATGTGGGACTCTTTTAACATCCAAGCGTCGTGTCAGACCACCTGGCAGAAAACCCAGGGGTGCACCAGTCCATGCCTCTGAACTTGGCTGGTGGTGAGTCAGAGAGTATTGGATGACCCAGGTTGACCTATTGGAGAGATGGCTGGGGGACAAGATTATCTTGCAGTCCTCCTGGCGGGCAAACACATCCCATTCACATCACAGTCAGTGGATGAAGTTAAATCACACAGTTTTGCATGTTTTGAATTAGTGGCTGCTGCAACTTGTTTTTGTTTATCTGATGAAAAGGATTCATTTAATAATGTTGTCTTGTCTGGGCTGCCTGCTTGTGATGGAAGCTCTCTCCATGTGCTTGTGGGGGGAAAGCACTGTTGTGACCTCTCAGCTTTTCTCTGCCTGCTAATGCATTCCTCTCCATGGGGACGGAGGGAGGTGAGGAAAAAACATGGTTCTCCTTTCTACATATTCCCAGTTTTTGGCTCAATCTCTTTTGCTCCTTTTTCCCTTCATCTGAGCGCCTTCCCTCCAGTCTGAGCTTAAATTCGTTCCGATCACCACGCTGCAGACTTGAAACTGAGCTCCCTGGGGTGCAGATGACCCCACAGTTCAAAAACCGACAGCAAGCCCGCTTTCATTTGCTCCTTTCATCCCCTCTGCACCCCCCTCTCCCATCATTTTTTCTCACCTGTCTGTCTGTTTATATGTCTTTCTGCCACTCCTCTTCCTGCTCTCAGCCAGGCGATGAGGCTTATCAGGTGGAGGGTTTCTGCTAAAGCTTGTCAGCTTGTCAGCTCTCATGCCCGTCTCTGTGACAACAGTCCGTGTTTTCAGGAGTAGAAAATAACGCAATCCAAAAATATATGAGTGAAAAATAGGGATTGAATGAGAGAGAGAGAGAGAGAGAGAGAGAGAGAGAGAGAGAGAGAGAGAGAGAGAGAGAGAGAGAGAGAGAGAGAGAGGAAAAAAACGGAGAATCTGTGTGAGTGAGTTTGATGCATGTGTATGCGTCGCTGCTGCTTTTTACCACGAGTGAGTGGGTGTTTCTGTCAGTGGAGCAATTGTTAGAGCAGATGGACTGTTAAAATACATTCTCATATTAATTTCACATCATATGTCTAATTCATTTGTCCCCTGATTAAATAATTACTGGGTTCCTCGTAAACTTGAGCAGTTGACGAATTTAGGGATTTCAACTGGCTGCGGCTTATTTAACAGCCATTAATTGTTTTTCATTTTTCATTTTTTTTTATCTTGTGATCATTTCTGTAGTAATTTCCATATTAACTTGTAGTGCACGACAGATCACTTTGTCCCAGTGACAAACTTCTTACTTCACGATGTAAATACACACCACTCTCTTCACAGCTCAAGTGGAGGAATCAGATGTAGATACACTCTTTAACTTGTTTAACAGCCATGCATGCACTAATGTAGGAAACGTGCAATTATCAACTAACAATTTCTGCAGAAACGCACTCCAAAATAAACCTATTATATGTTTGGTTACATGTAAGTTAACAACATTCATAATGCGCCATCTGTGCCAATCTAAGATCTCATTTGCTATCAGTGTGATTTAGCCTCTGGGATGAACACATGATATGTTGTGCACCCCAGTGAAGCCTATGGATGTCTGGGGCAAGAGCTTCTCTTCTGTGCGTCGGACATTGTTTACAGCCCGGTTAGCTTAACTTCAAAGTGAGTTAAAGTTTAGAGTTGTTTATTATTGCTAATCTCAATAAACAGATATTTGGATTGGATGTTGATCAGTTGATAGAGCCGGTCTTCATCTTATGAGAAGGACACTAAACCCCAGGCAGGGTGCTCCATGGCAGCTCCTCGGGTGTATACATGTGGAGTGGATGTCTGTGTGAATGAGAGGCAAATAGTTTAGAAAATATATCTGCAGTTACCGTATCTGCATTTAAACTAAAACAACTTTCTTTTTATTAGTTTTTTTGTCGCTTTTGCTGTACCCGATGGTTTCCCAGATTATGTTTTGCCCAATGCAGATGTATCTACACAGACGCTTGATTTAGATTCAACAAAAGTCCGATCAAATGTCATTGTTCAATATTACTCGGACTACAAACTGACCAGAAAAAATATTTGACCATTGCCGCATGTACATGCTATTATCTAAAGCGATATACACATATTCCCAGCATGTTTTGTGTCCTGACATCTGATAGCATAATCAGTCAACACTAAATACAAACTACAACTAGTGTTAAGTCAATTATGATGCAGCGGCTCTTAAAAGAAACACATCAATTTTTAAGACTTTTACACGAGCACGGTTTTTTACTTCTAGTATTTAACTTTTGATGCACAAACACAGCAGGAAGCAGGGTTCGTTATAAACAGATGCTACTTGTGTTTTTTTAACACATACCGGCATTGTGGATCACTGGTAAGATTAACAAAGATGTTTTGATGAGTTTTATGTTGTTTCTTTCAAGTTTAATGACGTGTGCACAATATGGTAATGTACGTAATGTTACTGCTGTTAATGGAGTTTTTGTACATTCACAAATTATAAAAATAGTCCAAACCCCTTTTTTTTAATTTTAAATAATTATGGATGAATCACATATCATCATGCCAGAAATGTGTCTAAATGAGCGTTTCCACCCAGGTGTCGTCCTTTACTGCCGACGTGAGCCAGAGCCGATAAATACCTGTGACTACTAGAGTCATTTGTCCCCCTGAATGGATGTCGAATGTGACCTTTACCGCTAAACACAAAAGAGTGATGTTAGTGGGTGTCGGTGGGATTGTGTCCATGTTGAGACTCTCTAATCTGCAGGTGAAGAGTAAAGTAGAACTAGGAAAAGGATATATTTCCTGAGAGCTCACCATATGTGCACTTACACACCTTTCTGCAAACACACTGTGTCTGCTTTCTCTCTCTCTCTCTCCCTGCTGTCTCATGTGGTGTCCTCTACAGATCCCCAGAGCGGACTGACACCTTTCCCGCAGCTCTTAACCTTTTACACGGTCTTTGTCTTTACGCTCAGTCTTTGTCCGCTTCTCCCCCTTGGCGCTGATTCAAAAGATCCACAAAGGATATGAGTCTCAACTAATGGAGAGGAGAGGAGTTGTTTTTGCTTTGACCATATTTCCTGTGATAGAGACATCCCAACTTCTTTCTATCTCCATCTCTCTCCCCAGTCTGGCAGCAGCATGCTCACACAATACTCTCGGGATCTCTATCTCTTCCCATCTCTCTCGCTCTCTCACCGCGACAGTTCAGCATGTTCTATGGGCAGGAATATTGCATGAAGCATATCGCCAGTGTCAAAATATTACACAAGGAAAGCCCTCAGAGGGGCAACTCTCATGAATCAAAGCCGAGCCTCGCACTGATCGCAGGACAGCAGTGGCCGTGGCTGATTGATGCCCTGTCAAGCCCTGATGTGCCCTGTGAGCTGCTGGCTGGCAGTGGGGATTGTCTGTCGGGACAAGAAGTCAAGAGATCTTACGATGGGGGCTACGAGGACACGATAGCGAGTGACAGGACTTTAGTGCTTTTCCTGAATAAAGAACAAGCCGGAAAGAGACAGCGAGCGAATTATCGCTGGATAATACAGAGTTGCTGATGGTATTTACAAGAACAATAGCGGTGGATTTTATTTTTTGTGACACCGTTGAATTATAATGTGATTACATAACTTGTCACTATGATGTCTGAGGAGACAGTGGTTTCTTCCAGAAGTGAGCATTAGCAGAGCGGAAGGAACACGGGAGCTTGTGTTTCTAAAAATCAAAGTCAACGTTTATTTATATAGCCCAACATCACAGACACGTTTGTCTCAGTGGGCTTCACAGATTAACACACATCGATGACAGTGTTCATAGATACATTAAATTGCAAGAAAATAATAAAAACACAAGATAGAACGTGAAATACAATTAAATAGATACAAATACAATAAAAACACAATAAAAATACAATAAAAACATTCAATAAAATACCATAACATGTAGGACTCAGGGTAATCTAGAAACCAGATTTAACAATATGCTTTTTCTTTTTCTTTTTTAAAGGAAAGTCTTCGGCACACTCTTAAAAAGTTTGGACTGCCTCCCTAATAAAAGGGCTCACAAGTGTGCTGGTATCAGGATTTACATCGAGGGTACACACCACACACACTGATACTCAAATCCCTCTTACCTGTTGATTTGTGTGTGTGTGTGTGTGTGTGTGTGTGTGTGTGTGTGTGTGTGTGTGTGTGTGTGTGTGTGTGTGTGTGTGTGTGTGTGTGTGTGTGTGTGTGTGTGTGTGTGTGTGTGTGTGTGTGTGTGTGTGTGTGTGTGTGTGTGTGTGTGTGTGTGATCTGCAGGGAGAAGATGCCATTCCACCATGTGCGGGCGGGCCTGCTCTATCCAGACAACTACCTGAGCAGCTCCCTGGCGGAGGGCAACGAAGCCTTCCAGCTCAACAGCATCTCCACCGAGGAGCTGGGAGGTGAGTGGTCTCGCAGAGAGAGGGTGGGAGGTGGTGGGGGTGCGGAGCAAAGTGTGAGGTACTAGCAATTAACGTTTCACTGCTGGAACAATGCAGTTACAACGCCTCAATTATCCCGGGGAATGGCTTTTCCATTTAGCCCCTTTGTCACAGCTTGACTGGATGCATTGGTTTCCAATGACTGTGATTATGAAATTAAAGCAGTCACAGGACTCAGAATGAAAGGGAATAAAATATAGACAGCCTGAAGAACGACACCAATGATTGATGTTGGTTTTGTTGGTTCAAGTTTTCAGTCAATCTTAGAAAAAGTGGTGCCATCAGCTCTCACAAAAGCATTATATTGTAGTTGGCTCGAATGCGCTTTGGTAAGAAGCACTTTGTAGCATAAATCTTTTAATCCAGTGTCCCTTGTGCACAACTCAACCCAGTTCACTATAACACTTGCTTTGTTTGCTGAAAGCAGTACCATCATTAGACCGGTTGGCCTCTGTCTGGGTTTTGTTCGTCAAGGACAGCTAGGAGGACAAAACAGTTTGGACCTATTGAGATGTTATATATATATATATAATGTGTACACTTAGAGTCCAGACATCATGCTGAGGCATTATCTAAGCCCTGTCAGCCGCAGATCTAAAGCAACCAATTGGCTTGTTTGATGTGGACAACATATCTTTGGTGCTTGCTGCCAGCATCTGAAAACTCTTAATCCCACTTCAGAGAGCTGCTGACGGTCCTTCTATCTGTTAGTGCAGACAGACGGCCAGTTCATCACTCCTGTGTGAGATCGCAACTTTCCTTTTGTCTGGTTTTGATGAGTTTCATCAATCACAGAGAGAACATGTACAGTCCTGGAGGGTTGAATTCATAATACACAGCCACACACAGGCAGGGCTGCACGCTCACACACACACACACACACACACACACACACACACACACACACACACGCACGCACGCACGCACCCACGCACGCACGCACGCACACACACACACACACACACACACACACACACACACACACACACACACACACACACACACACACACACACACACACACACACACACAGGCCTTGTGCGGTAATACATCAAGGACCAGCTCATTTGTACCCTATTGGAAATGTACTCTACACTGTTGAGCTGCATACAAATTCACTTTGTTTTGGGAGGCTGCATGCTTGCCCGCATTCTCCAATCCCTCGCCTCTGATTCTCACTTTATTTAGGCAGCGGCTCGGCACTCCAGTCTAGTTATCAGCCGCTGGGGATATTTGCAGGCTTATAAGGGAGCTGCGACTGAACTTTGGCTCTGGCGCAGCTGACAGAGCAAAGACAGTTATAGTAGACGGATCCGAGACAGACGTACACATACAGAGAAAAGAGCAGCTTGTCAATACAAGAATATTAATGACACAGAGCCTGAGAGAGACGGAGAAAATTACTTCATGCAAATGTTGTTGTTGTAAGTTGGAAAAAGGATACATCTCAGGGATATGTTGTTTAATATTTCACCTGGTAGACTCAGAGTGAATGCTTTTGTTTACTTCAGTGGAATAACTAACACAAGTGTGATTTTTGTGAGATTATGATCATCCTGGCCAAAGTTACAGAGGGGGTGCCATAACACCAGCTCGAAAGTAGACAAGACAGCCCCCTCTTCTCCGTTGCATTTCTCCTGTAAAGATCTGCATGAATGCCGAATGACAGCTGCAATGACAAACTCTTACGTCTCTGAAGTGTAGAGATCCACTGAAAATAAATCCAATAAGGACTTTCAAAGTCCGTCTCGGCTGTCTTTGTCAAGTCGATCAATTGGATCACCTCCGCTCGGATAGTGCCGACAGATTGGCAGGTAATTAGTCCGATATTGACCAGGAAGGAAGTCCTCAAAGGTTTCAACAAGTCTGCTGCGCGAACAGATAGATGCCTCGTGAGCTGGGTGCGTCTACTTGCAATTTCAAGTTAGAAGGAAGCATTTTATGTGGGAGGAGAGAGTCGGAAATGCTCTTGGCATCGCTGGAGGAGATTGTGCTGTGTGGAAGGATTGGTACAGTCCCTTAGGGTTTGTAAAATACAATAAGTATATAAAGATGTAAGAGAGACAAGGAAGAGACAGGGGGAGGAGGAGGGAGAGCGGGAGATCACTCTCACCTTCATTTGCCTGTGAGAAAGGTTGTAGCACATCCAGTTAAAGGGAAGGCCTGTTATCAGCACCAGGGAAGCACCTTTCAGCACCGTCCACACGCCTGCTCAAATCTGTTAATCATTCATTTCGTCTACACACACTGTCTAATGGCTCCCTGAAACAGTGTGTAAGTCTATGAGCTATTTCCGTTGTCACAACTCCAACAAGTCCTCAAAACTAAACAGCCAGTAGGCTAGGTTTTTTGACTTGACACATATCAGGATTTTCTGATGCGATGCCCTTATTGTCGGTGAGCCAATCGAACCCCTTGTTCAGATCCATTAAATGGACCCGTTTAACTCGCAAGAGGACTTTTAATCCATGGTTGTTATAAGATATTGATTATGAATCACTTCAGGGTTAGGGAAAGATTTCGGGGTTGATTAAAAGAAACCGAAAGCAGATCAGAGGTAAGAGATGCAAAGTGCCAAAGTCACACAGCCAGCCCGACCTCCTCCCTAAGAGGTTTTAGGTTGCTATGACAACATTACACTATTTCTGCCTTCACACAACCGCATCAACTGCTTGCCAGAAAACATAAAAATAACATATGTCATGTTTTTGTCAAGTGTTTGGACAAAAGAACATGTTCAGTCTTGTTCGCAGTGTTACAGCAGTATAGACAAGGAAATAATCTACTGCTATGAAGAGTCCCAAAACACAAAACATTAACAAAACAAAGGTTATGTAAAATGTATATTCACTTCTTACCCCACCTCCCAACCCAGAAACCCTCACATCATTCAGCACCACACGACAAACACATTCAAGTTGACATACAAACTACACGTATCCACCAGAATGTATCAAAGCGTTGCATAAAAGGCACTGTATTGGTATTTCTTAACAGATATAGTAGATCTCGTGTAATACTCATAGGATGTACAGTGATATGTTGTGTATTTGTCGTGCAGAGATCCGTGAAGCGTTTCGTATTTTGGACCGTGATGGGAATGGTTTCATCTCCAAGCAGGAGCTGGGCATGGCCATGCGCTCCCTGGGTTACATGCCCAGCGAAGTGGAGCTGGCCATCATCATGCAGAGACTGGACATGGATGGTGAGCCACTACATAAGGTCACACACTTGGGTGCATGCATGCAGCACTTCACTAAATGTTTACTTTACTTGCTTTAGGCGAAATGAACATTCGAGTTACAGCCACCTTAACAATGTTTTTGCTAAATTGTCTCTAAATTGTCTCTAAATTGCCTCGCAGGTGAACTGTCAAAAATAAATTACCCTGGAGACAATAAAGAGCGAACCTGTCTGCTCCTTCTCCTTAAACTCCGGCCCTCATTGTAAATCCATAGATGATTGCAATTAATCCTAAGCAGTCCCTGAATCACAAACAAGCTAGTCAATCTTTCCTCTGGCTCTTATCTGCCTGCTCTTGATTCCACAGCATGCGGTAAATATCAAAGGTCACAACTAAAAGCTTTTTTGTTTTTGCCTCCATGAGTGTTAAGAGCCTCTGAGAGGAGCGCTGCCATTTGTTCTGAGGGGAGACAGTATTTCTGCTCCCCTGACTTCTATCATCTCCATGGCGGCTCTAATAAGTCACTGAAAGCGGTCACAGCCACATTTCATTTCAGAATGCCAATTATCATCAGGTGTTAGACAACCTGCACGCTCCTTCAGATGATTAATGTAATGTCATTAAGTCCCTGCTTCGGTTATTTGAATCCGCTGATCTCTGGCATTATATTTATATCTTTCCCTCTTTAGGCATAGTAGTCTTTAAATACAAGATTATATTATGCTAATTAAAAGCTACATTTTTAGAAACTGCAGTTATGTTTTATAACAGAGAACTTATGCCTGCTTGGTGCTAATAATATTCTGTAATACAAGACAACGCTTTATTTCAAAGGTCGGCAATGTCCAAGTCATTTGCAAGAAGTTCCCTGACAATAAATGTGTAATTTGAAACTTATGGTCGGGCAAAAATGAAATCTTCCTTGAGCTATCCATCAATCCATTCACACTGACATAATTGAAACGTAACTACCCTTAAATGTTGAATTGGATGCTTGCCTGTTGACAGATTTCACATTTGTGCTTGTTCGGCTCGCCTGCAGAGCAGTGACTTAATACTTCCAAGGTTACGCAGCAATTAATTCAATAGAATTAATTCATTACAAGAGTGTCACTTTAATATTGTCTCTATGTACCCAGTAATTAGCACTAAATCACATTATTCAGAAATTACAGACCCATTAAATAAAGTGTTTTCCTACTTCCAGCAGCATGGAGACTTAAGTATCTTATTCCCTTCAATATGCGGCCTATTATAAAAAACAACAAATACAACATTAGAGAATTTTTTTTACGGGTGATAATATCAATATTGGCTAATATATATGTATAAAACTATTCATGCAGTGACTCTGTTAGTTATAGAACATGATATCGGGGAGATGTTCTCTGAGTATTAATGCTGTGGGACGCTGGCTGTTGATTGCTATCTCCAGCATGAATCATGATGCACCGGTAGAATTCGTAATGCCAACCCTCTCAAGCTGTGTCCCTTGAATTTGAAATTGTGAAAGGTTCCCTGAATTGTCACATCGATGCAAGAACTATCCCACAATGGCTTGCACGCACTTGCACAGGTGCACACACCTTATTCAAAAGATGAATTAGTGCTGATGATGCATGGGTGTTTGTCACGGATGAGGGAACATCCATCTGTTGATCTATCGCAGGGAGATTTTCTTTGTTTCTGCAAGCGAATAAACTTCCGAACCAAAATGCATTATTCAGCTCCTGTCTGCCAGCTTTCCTGACTGTGTGTGTGTGTGTGTGTGTGTGTGTGTGTGTGTGTGTGTGTGTGTGTGTGTGTGTGTGTGTGTGTGTGTGTGTGTGTGTGTGTGTGTGTGTGTGTGTGTGTGTGTGTGTGTGTGTGTGTGTGTGTGTGTGTGTGTGTGTGTGTGTGTGTGTGTGTGTGTGTGTGTGTGTGTGTGTGTGTGTGTGTGTGTGTGCAGGGGATGGCCAGGTGGACTTTGAGGAGTTCATGACGATACTGGGGCCCAAACTGCTGTCTTCTGACAACAGAGAAGGGTTCCTGGGCACCACCATCGACAACATCTTCTGGCAGGTGACAGACAAAACCTCCTCTTTCCTTCTGATGCTTGAATCTGCTTCTCATCACTATCCATCCTCATCACTTATCACTACTCTTCCTCACCTCTCACTGTGTTTTTCAGCCGTCAGGTAGAGTCTTAAATCCTGAAGAACAAGCCATTATTTAAGCAGAGGCTCTGCACACACCTACTTAAGAGCAAAAATACACACTCACACACACACACACACACACACACACACGCACACACACACACACACACACACACACACACACACACACACACACACACACACACACACACACACACACACACACACACACACACACACACACACACACACACACACACACACACACACACACACACACACAGACTCTCAGGCCCCACACTCGCTTCTTTAGAGACTTTCTTGCTTATGACTCAGGGCCTTGAAGGAAAAGAGAACTGCTGAGAATTAAGTATTTTCTTTATTTTTTTCTTTTCTTTATGTGAGTATGTTTTTGCGGTGATATCATTCCCAGTGTTGCAGAGGGTATTACCATAATCATTATTTGGAAAGTCTGAGCTTGTGTGCTTTCAAGTGTCCAAACTGGGCCCACTGGTGATTAAGGCTACAGCGCATCTGCATACTTTTGAACGTGCTTGCTTTGTTTTTAGACATTTTCACGTAAGGAAAATGTGCTGCTCTCAGAGTGCTTTATCACTACTCTTCCTCACCTCTCAGGTAACACATGAGACAATAATGAAAAGTGCAGGTGTAGGAGCGGGGGGGCAGTGTGAGTGTTTGAGCAGGCCATCAAATCTCAGGAAGCTGTTCTTTTTGCTTTTCTTGAGTCAAATGAAAGGAGAAACATTAAGAGGGTGACTCACTGAAATGAGGTGTGTGCGTGTTTCAGGTTACAAACACACACTGGCCCAGTGTGTGTTTGTAACCTGAAACACGCACACACAAGAATAAAGAACGTTCTTTATTCTTGATTTCATTGTGCAATCACTTGAGATAATATGGCTAAAAAAACAAGGCTCTGAGTCTATGCCATTCATACATCGGGATATTCTGAATTAAACATCAAAATCATTTATTTTTCAAATGCGGGGAATGGATTGCTTCAATGAGACACATTGAAGGATGGAGCAAGACACACGAGTGTGGCTGAAAGAGAGAAGAGGATGTAGAGCTGGACAATGCACTATGTGGAAGTGGAGGGGAGATGATGGTTGTGCCCCACATAAGGATGCAGGAATATAAGAGAAAAAGGAGGAGAGTGGGAGAAAATGAAACGAGCGGTACGAGAGCCTGTGATTCATGAAGGTCGCAGACAGTGTTCGTCTCAGGGATGATTTAAAATGTTCACCTCCCACAAAGAGAAAGAAAGACTAAAAGAAAACAGGAAGAAGGGGAAATAAAAATTAGAGACGGAAGAGAGAAGCAGGAGAAATGAAAGCAGAGTGCAAAAGAATATAGGAAGAGAAAGGAGGAGGAGGGGGATGCAATGGTGGGACGAAGTTTGTCTCTGGGGACAGTGAGAGCGTTTTGTGTGTGTGTATGTGTGTGTGTGTGTGTGTGTGTGTGTGTGTGTGTGTGTGTGTGTGTGTGTGTGTGTGTGTGTGTGTGTGTGTGTGTGTGCGTGCGTGCGTGCGTGCGTGCGTGCGTGCGTGCGTGCGTGCGTGCGTGCGTGCGTGCGTGCGTGCGTGTGTGTGTGTGTGTGTGTGTGTGTGCGTGCGTGTGTGTGTGTGTGTGTTTGTATGTGTGGCCTAGCATTACTATACTTGTGGGGACCTAAATCTGTTTACACAGTCACGTGTGGGGACTCGCCTCCCTTATGAGGACAAATTGGAGGTCCCCATGAGGGGAATCATTCATTTTAGGGTGAAGACTTGGTTAGGTTTAGGATTAGGGTAAGGTTAAGGGTTAGGGTAAGGGTTAGGCATGTGTTGGTTATGGTTAAGGTTAGGATAAGTCTCCAGGACAGGCATGTAAGTCAATGTAATGTCCCCTGAAGTGATGTATACATGGTATGTGTGTGTGTGTGTGTGTGTGTGTGTGTGTGTGTGTGTGTGTGTGTGTGTGTGTGTGTGTGTGTGTGTGTGTGTGTGTGTGTGTGTGTGTGTGTGTGTGTGTGTGTGTGTGTGTGTGTGTGTGTGTGTGTGTGTGTGTGTGGCGTGCGTATTACACAGACCTCAGAGGGAGACAGGGAAAGTTGTTGTATTGAAAAGAGAAAGAGGCACATCACAGTGGGCCATAATGACTCAGTTGAGCATGTGCGCATATTATCTCTGCACAGTGAGATGTTTAATGATTCTTCAAGGTGACCGGAGTCGGCACCTTTTGTTTATGATTGCATTGTGTGTGCGAATGTGTTGAATACTTTTTGTTCGTGCACGTGATCCTGCTCCTGTGAGCTAAATGTTTTCCACTGGAGCATGGTCTGAGTAAAAGCTCGAGGAAATTTGGATATCTGCTTTGAAAAACTCCTGACTCAAGTTATATCATTTCTGCTGACAGTCCGTAAATTAGATTTGGAATAGGGAAGCACCCAGTCTTCCACTGCTAATTAAGATACAGTCCCTAAAGATGTAAAACCAAAACAAGCTTAAGCTATCACAACAATGTTTAAAGTCTATGCATTATTTTAGCACGGAGAGAGTGCAGGATAGATGTCTGCAGAATATTCTAAAAACCTAAAATACTTGACCCAGAAAAATATATTTTATAAATAAATTACTCACCACGTTGAATTTGTTTTAAAAAAAGTATTTTTCCTCCAGATGCCTTAGAGGCAAACATAGAAAAATAACAGAGCAAAGTGTTGATTATTCAAGTTTAAAGTGCTGCAGTGTTTGGTTAGCTAGATGTTTGATTTTATGCAACTACATGTTTAAAAATGTGTTAAGATTGATACGGTCTCAAGTCTTTACAGCAAATATTAAGCTTCCACCAGCAGCTTTAGTTAGACTGGAAACAGGTGTAATCTATCTAACAATAACACAACAGTCCACCCACCAACACCTCTAAAGAATCTCAAACTTCTGCTCTAATGATAGGAACAAATGGTGGTCATGGCTAAAACAAACCAACATTGAGTTATGATATGGGACGTTAGTCATGCTCTCCAAATGTCAACCATTCACCTTCAATTTTTCCAAGACACCCTGTAATGTTCAGTAACACCATTATTCTACTTCCACCTTTGTGAAAAAGACAGAACAGTCATTTATTGTAAGACAGAAAGAGGTCACTTCCTCAAAAAAAGTCATTTTAATCACTTGAAAAACCTACTCTGTCATTTATTTCGGGTGAGTCTCTCCAGGCAGCTAATGATGTCCATTTATTTCCACAGTGTGAAAATCAAATGTCAGACTGTGAAACTGTTGAAACACCCAGTCTGGACTCGTTTGTGTCAAAAGTCACGTTAAAAGTGATGAGTAAAAGTTATATACACTTTTTTTTTACTATTGACTTGAAGTTTTGTCTGTCAACCACCTGTTATTGTTAATGAAAACAGAGACTGACCAGCAGGATAAAGGAGAGAGAACCAAGGGACAGACTTATAGCTGCCGTCTGTGTCTGTTGAGACCGGCTGCAGTGATGACCCATGCCAAATAAAAAATGTTACATAATTACTGCCATTTTGTGGATGGTTTTATCCAAAGTGCGCTACTGTGATTGTAATTATTTTACGGCTACATGCAAAAACATAATTTTGAATACACTGGGTTGTCTGGGAATGTTGGTCTATTTTGCTTCCATCACTTGTCATAAGATAACTTATTTCAGACAAGTGGAAGGAAAACATCAACAATTCACATACATTTGTTTTGCTTCATTTATTTCGGTTTGTATAAAATGATAGAAATTAGCATTTAAACAAGTTAAGTGCTCTGGAAGTTTCATAGTGATATCTATTAGGTAAATAGTTAACCCTATTCCTCTGCATGATATATATGGAATGTCCCCCTATACTGTACATGCCTATCCTTAAAGGTCTTCTCACAGAATATGTTATTTCTCAGCACTCAGTTTAGCACTTGTTTAATAAATAAAAGGCCTAATATGCAAATTTGAACTTGCAATTTTAGAAAACTTGTTATAAAAAAGTGTCTATGTCAGCCATCAGCTGGGGACGTTTGATGGTGACATCTAGTTCAAATGTTGACCCCATTCACTTGTATTATTTCCTCTACATTGAAAAAAGGATTATGACGGGGCTTTTTTGTGTCAGCAAAAAAAATATAGGGAATATTTTTGTTTCAGACTGCATTTCATAAAATTCAATTGTGACATATTTTTCTTCCGTGGATTTAGTTCATCCATGATTCATCTGTGGTTGGCTGCTCTTTTTGTAAAAAAAGAAAAGTATCTTACCTGCAATTTTACACTAAAAAGTGTCCTCTTTATGTTTTAGTTTGCAATTGTGTGCACACAGTGTTGAGAACATATGCATCTTGGTATAGTCTTGTTAAATCACTTACGTACAAAGTGGGACAGAAACTTCCTTTGAACTTGGAGTTTCCACCTAACCCTGACGGCACTGCTGCTAGACAGAAGAATAGGACAGAACAAGTACAGAATAAAACAAAGCAGGTTGTCACTCTGGGTGACCTTTAAGAGAAGGGTCAGAAGACAAAGCAGGTGGACGACTGACAGAAAGCTTGTTCTGTACGAGGGCAGGATTAAAAGAGAGGGGCGACGTCTGAGCACCTGTTCTTCTGATTGATGTGTCCTCGCTCCGTCACCGGTCACTGGGCACGATCCCTTGCTGTTTTCATGTCAAACACGAACATACCCAGACACAACTCAATAATTGAGTGTATTCATTGAAAGACAAAATACTCAGACAGTCAAACTATCGAATATTTACATCCCCTGCCCCTCGTGTGTGTGTGTGTGTGTGTGTGTGTGTGTGTGTGTGTGTGTGTGTGTGTGTGTGTGTGTGTGTGTGTGTGTGTGTGTGTGTGTGTGTGTGTGTGTGTGTGTGTGTGTGTGTGTGTGTGTGTGTGTGTGTGTGTGTGTGTGTGTGTGTGTGTGTGTGTGTGTGTGTGTGTGTGGCGTGCGTATTACACAGACCTCAGAGGGAGACAGGGAAAGTTGTTGTATTGAAAAGAGAAAGAGTGTGTGTGCTGCACTATACAATGATGATCTCTGCCATGCTGCACAAGACAAGCGCAGACTCAGGAAGGAGAGATCAACCACCAAACAGGTCCAACCCAAACCCTCCACCACTACATTCCCATGTCCACATTGCACAAGAATAATCGGGTCCAGAATCGGCCTCTATGCCCACCTGAAGACCCACAAGGACCAAGAAGGAGGACAGTCATACTCGACTACGAGTGACCGCCGATGATGATTGTGTGTGTGTGTGTGTGTGTGTGTGTGTGTGTGTGTGTGTGTGTGTGTGTGTGTGTGTGTGTGTGTGTGTGTGTGTGTGTGTGTGTGTGTGTGTGTGTGTGTGTGTACACCCGTTAGAGACAGGAGGAGAAATCACTCACCTGGTTGCTACATTAACATGAAGAGGCTCCACAGTGGCTTTTCCCCCCTCAGACAGACTGACAGGAACATTGAAAATCCTCGCGCTCCTTGAGCTGTCATTGTGTCTGTCCTGCGGCTGCAGTCTGAAAAGATGTGGCTCCATTTCCCTTAAGGAGAGACACCTTTTGCAAGAAGGAGAACCACACAAGGTAGCATGGGTCAGAGCCGTTGAAACTCTAACTGTAAAACGGCATCTGTGTTATTGATTGACCATAAAAACCTATAATATGATCCCATAAACGACCTGCTGAAAAGGAAGGGTTTCGAAGATAGATCTGAGATGAAGTCGCTCTGATAGCCCATAGACAACAGCTTGTTCTCTAACTCGTTTTTTGGATTGTGTTTTTTTATCTTTATATGCCAACAATTTATGATGCCATCATTTAGAATCTTCTTCTTTGTGTGAGACCACCCATCTGTCTTTAACTTCTCCTGTCACTGTTGCCTGTTTCATATTCTAAAAGCCACCGAGTGAAACCAAACCTTTTCAAAAAGAAAGAAAATGTCATTTCGGCTGGATCCAGAAATGGAACTCAATTATTGATTGCACACAATTATTGGATGTTCTCTTCAACCTTAGCTCCCAGATAGAGTATGAACATTTGAGAGGGTGAAAAGTAAACGTTAGAGACATAATGATTTATTGCATGAAATAAATCATTCTCATATTTACTGCAATGTCCCAGTTGTGTGTGTGTGTGTGTGTGTGTGTGTGTGTGTGTGTGTGTGTGTGTGTGTGTGTGTGTGTGTGTGTGTGTGTGTGTGTGTGTGTGTGTGTGTGTGTGTGTGTGTGTGTGTGTGTGTGTGTGTGTGTGTGTGTGTGTGTGTGTGTGTGTGTGTGTGTGTGTGTGTGTGTGTGTGTGTGTGTGTGTGTGTCATCATGTTCATGTTTGCCTGTTGATAGATGATATCATACCTCTAAAAGATTGCATTATATTGTGGTTATGTTCCACTGATTGCTTTGTTGCCTTGTTGTAATCTGACTGCAGAGAACATCCAAAAATAGAGCTGGGTTTAATTTGAATTTGTGTAATACTAGTGCAAAAACAAAAGGATGTCTGGGTTGTGTTACCAAACCCAAAATGAGGTCCTCTACAAAACCATGTTCAAATAAGGACTAGCTTTTTGCATCGGATCCACTGTCATATCTGTTATTTAAATATAAACCATGAGACAGCTGGAAGCATCATGACTGTTGTCAAATGTAGAAACTCTTGCACCGAAGTCTCTCTAATAAGCATGTTATCTGGTTTGTTTTTTTACTTATCTTAGTTGTTTAAACTGTTGGACGGTGTTGTGACTTGCTAGAGTCTCCGCTAGTTGCCTGGCAACCTAATAGGGACAACTTGACTCTAGAAAGTCACTGCTCGTTTAAAAAAAGAAAAAAAAGGCACACTCAAAAACAAAAAGTGATCTTTCTTTGTTCTGGTTGGCAGATTGTTGTTACATTTAGATGGAGCCAGGCCCCTGTTTCCAGCCTGAAGCAAATGTTACATATTTAAAGAACAGAAATGAGAGCGGTATCGATCTTCAAAGTAGTAGCAACATTTCTCCAATGTCAAACTACTCAGAGGTTCGATACCCAACCCTACTCCATCTCACTGATCCACTACTTCTTTCATCTCAATTTTCTCTGACTTCACTTTACTTTTTTTCCTTCCTACAGTATGTCCTTTTCGTTTTTCTCGAGAAATATACCCCCTATCTTCTTCCTCTTTGCCTCGCCTGCCTCAGTATGTCCATCTGTTGTGCTAAACCAAGCGACTGATTGTATTTGTGGCTGTCTGTGAGGTAAATAACCTGGACCTGGATGATAGTGGGTTCCAGGAGGGGGTGTGCAAGTGTGTGTATGTATTATAGAGAGGATCTGTGGGGGCAGCAAGGACGTGATGTTTAGGAAGGGCACACAGGAATGGGACAGAGGCTAAGATTCAGAATTTGAGCCCATTAATCATTTTAAACACTAACATGCACACACAACTCAGAAAACAACCACCTACAAGGACGTTAGTATGCTGGTATTTCCATTGTAATTGATACATCCATTAAACCAATTGCGCTTGCATCCCCCTTTATCAGAGCACACACAGGTTGCATACTGATTCTAGCACCCACAAATAGAACCAGTGATGCATAGGCAAACATGCTGCCAATACATTACAACACACATCATCCCTTCTTATAACGTGTACATAAAAATAAACACATTTAAAAGCAATCCGTGCATGCCATCATTTCATGCAGCTTGTACATTTCACACCTCAGTCGTATCTTCTATATTTATCTGCCCTCATATAGCCAGTTTGTGGGTGACAGTGTCTGCATTGATTGTCTTGTGCCCCTGCAGTTTGACATGCAGCAGCTGTCTCTGGATGAGCTGAAGCAGGTGCTGTTCCACGCCTTCAGGGACCACCTGACAATGAAGGACATCGAGAACATCATCATCACCGAGGAGGAAGGCCTCAACGAAAGCTCAGGAAACTGCCCTGAGTACGAGGGAGGTGAGGAAGCTGCTCTCTTGGAAACTTTGCTGTTATTAATACCTGTACTGTTGCTGCAGTCTTTTGTAATTCACTTGATGGGCTATTTTCGAAAGTTATGTTGAGTATGAGTTAATGTATCTATGACCAAAATATTCTCCAAAAAACGTGCTTAATTTCTGTAACTCAGGCAGTTACAGCGATTATCCAGCTCTATGTCGGATCATGACTCAGCAGGAGTTGTAGCAGCATCACACAGATGCTATGGAAGCAATGCCTATTTATTTATTCATTCATTAACTTTGTGGATTGCTCATGTTAGTACTACTGGTTTTTAAATGTGCTTAGATGTGACTGTCTGTCTGTTGTCTGTGTTGTTTTAGGTCATAATGGATTCCTTGTCTTTTATCTCCAAACCAAATCTACCTACGTTTACAAATAAATGATGTGATCTTAATCCGTTCGTTTAAGTTCAACATTTTTGGAATAGCAATGTTTGTGTTTTCGCCAGAGTTAGAGTTCACTTAAATATGGAGCTACTGCCAGACGCAATTAGCATAGTTTAGCATAAGTAAACAGGGTTGAGCCTGTTTCCAGAACTCCAATTAATACCCACAATTCAGATTTCTTGAGCCTTTCCTATTGGTCTTGTGAGAGTAATTGACGGCTGTTTCAGCTGTTTATAAGAGATAATAAACCAATAAGCTTCAAGTATTTTTTTCATATAGCTAGCTAGTTGCTACCTATAGCTACATCAAGAAAACGTGACAGATCTTGAGTGAATTATTTTCATTTTGTGGAAAAACATTATGTTTACTCAAAGCAAAGTTCTGTTCAAAGGCTAAAACGTAAGACTCATTAAGATGTACATCCATGGGAATCCAAGATACTTATTGATTAACAAACATGCTTTTAAATGACTTTCTTAGCCTTGCACCGAAAGATTCAAGGGGAAATTCCTCATTTTAAATGTGCTGCTCTACCAAAATCATTACCCACCACCACAGATGTTTTATTTGAATCGAGGAGATCCTGAGGGCAAGGTCATGAATGCTGACGTATATTCAGGAAAACAGATGTGATATTTAAATGATAACATCTATTAATCTCGAGGTCATGCATTTATTTCTTTATTTTTCAAAGCCAAGAAGAAGACAGGTTGTTAATATCTGAGTGCCCAACACAGAAGGCATTTTAGTTGAGAAATACTTTCAGACTAAGTTATGTTGCTTTAGGGAGATGAGAAGGAAGAAAAAAAGGAAGTCTGACCTCGTCTTAGTTATGGTGCAGAGCTATAAATTGCCTTACTTCTGTGAAACATCCACAAGTCAGACTAGCACAAAGGTAAAGACAGATCAAACACGCTAGAAAGCTGTGAAAGTCTTAATGAATCTATTGGGTACTGGCCTACAGTCTGGGGGAGGCCTAAAAGGAGACAGCTGGGAGGAAATGGAGAAACTTAGCAGAGGGAGGGACAGTGAAGGAGGAGATAAGAGGCTAAAGAACGGATCAGGGAAGTGCTGGAAAGTGTTTGGGTGTTTAGGGAAGGAGTTAGGAAGAGGAAACAGTCGAAAGGCGCTAAAAGGGGACAAGTTGGAAGAATTAAAAGAGATAGAGGTAAAAAGAGCCTCTCTTGAAGAGAACAGCTGTTTTACTTTCAATTAACCATCTTCCCATATCCTCAACTTCCCTCTTTCATGCGTCCTTCCCATCTTCTTCCTGTCCGTTGGGACTTCAACGCCTTGCACAGTCCCTCTTAGATCCTCGACTCAGAACTCTGAGTTGATTTATTGATGCAGCGTGTGATTCTAACAAACTAAGACAAGGGAGCGAAGAGAGGAAACCTTTGGTTGTTGCTTTTGCTGCAAGGCCTGTTGGAGGACACATCGGACTCTGCTCTTCTCCTTTTTTCCATCTCCTGAGATTATGTCTTTAGGGGGAAACTGTCTTTCAGCCCACAGATAGGTGGAACAACCTTAAAGTTTGATGTCACTCCTCTTGTCTTTGTTTTTGCTGCATCATAGGGAGTATTAGATTGAGTTTGTGCCTCTAATCAAATCACTTCCCCAGATAATGTTGGTCACATATAAAGTGTGAGAGACAGAGTGGTAACAATCTTGAAGTGCATTGCCAAAAATGTCAACCAATCACGTATTATATATTTATTTTGTATCATTCTTTTGAAGTCAATAAACCTGTCGATAAGTTAACCAATCATCATCAAACGAGAGGCCAACACTTGAGCTTAACAATCCAAAACTCTAAACCTGTCTCTCATTTATTTTGTCTTCTTCACAGTCCATCCCAAGAAGAAGAATCGGCAGACGTGTGTCAGGAAGAGCCTGATCTGCGCCTTCGCCATGGCTTTCATTATCAGTGTCATGCTCATCGCAGCCAATCAGATGCTGCGGAACGGCATGGAGTAACCAATTGCACTGTGAGCATGGCGAGTGGACAGAACAGCCACGACCTCACATCTCGTCTTTGCAGCCAAAGCAGGACCAGCTACAACCCGAGCACTTCTCTAAACAATCAGTTGAGGTTTTTTTAGGTTCATTTGAACTTTAGTAGTAAATGTGAGTGAGATGATGAGAAATATACATTTGTTTTGCATTGAAGATGTCACCATGTATAGTTACTGGACTTACGGGTCACAAAGAACTGAAACAATTATGTTTTTATAAAAAAAAACGTGAGAATAAATAGAGGGTGTTATTTTGACAGAGACCACTCTTTAAACTTGATTTTCTAATTACCAGAAAAAGTTTATCAGGTGCTTTGAGCCATTCCTAATTTAAAAATAACAGTGGTTATTATGAACAACTGCATATTTACCTTAGAGAAGTAGCTGAATGTGAGTGAATGAGAGCACTGAATGTCAGGCACTGTATTTAAATGTATTGTAAATCCATCACATCTCAAATAGTCATGTTTAAACATCATCGACCAACTCAGTCCACTAAATGTCAGGGCACATGAAGTCTTTGTGTAAGGAGCACAACTCAATACTCAGTGAGGGGAAACTTGGGAATCATCTCTTTGTCTGTAGGTGTGTCAAAGATAGTAACTAATGTATCACAAAATAGATTTGGTCTATACTGGAGCACATGGATTTAAAGCAAAAAGCAGAAAAGGTCTCTTTTTGACTTAATTCTGTGCTTCAGGTGGACCAAATATCTGAAGTCTCTCCTGATAAATTAACTTCCTACTCTGAGAGACAGTCCAAAAATGTATTTCTCAAGGGGGTTGAAGCGGTTAACCTCTACCTTCACTAGACAGCACATAATAAGCTCAGGCCGTCTGAGAGGAAAATATATGAAGGTTTGTGATAATTAGTAGGAACAGATATACATTCCCATGTTTTCAGTTATGCGTTGGTAAAAAATCCTTCACCTCAATATCTCCTTGTAATACAGCCCAACTGTGGTAATTATAAACTGCACAAAAAGCATGCCAGTATGTACACTGCCATATCAAACATTTGTCTAGCTCCCATGAATCTCTCTGTATATATAGTAGTAATTATCTTGTGTAATGTAGTGTTTGTTCACAACAGCAGAATGTATGAAGGGTGGAAACTAGTGAGATAAATCAGGGATATACAGTTGAGCTGTGACATGCTGGAGGTACAGCAGCAGTTTCTTTTTGGAAAAGGTTGCATTCTAGTGGTTTAAATGAGAACTGCAGCTAAACACTTGAACTACCATGTCTACAAGGTGTTCAGAAGTGAAGAACAACGCCACTGAATTTGAGCTTAGATATTTGTTGTGTTGATGTCACATTTTGGTCTGATTTGGTTCACTGTTTCTTAAATGCAAAACCAAGTGTTTCCCCAAGAACCCAAATTGTGTTGTCGCACCAGCACTCAGGTTTTGAGACTGAAGTGGCTGATGCAGGACCTCGGTTAGTTTCTGGAGTCATAGCTACAGTTTATGGTTCAGACCATCGACCTGATAGCACTACAATTTTAAAGAGCTTACTGGAGTCAGGGGGTTTGACAAGAACAGGCAGTCATGCTCGTCTTTATAATGGAGCCCCCCGAGGATGAAAATCCCAGTGACTCCACAGATTACGTTTGAGGATTTTCTTTTTTCTTTCGGTGTAGAGCTCTGCATTACAGAAATGTCATTGTTAATCCACTGTTAGAATAGTATCATACCAGTAATGATGTCCATTATTCTGTTGTTTTAGCAGAAGATTTAGATCAAATAGTCATTTCAAAACAAGACTACGACTGAGATTAAGTTATTTTAAAGGTCACCTATTGTGCAAAATCCACTTTGTCATGTCTTTTATACATCAACATGTGTCCCCTCTGTGTAAAGAGATTCTGAAAGTTTCAGGAAAAAATATTCGCTCACTTTTTGTCCTGATCCATTTATATAACAACCTGTCTGAAAATGAGCTGATCAGATTTTTGCCACTTTATGATGTCATAACGATTTTTTGGCTTGTGTAACCATTAGCCAATCACCAACCAAGGTAACTTGGTTGGGAGTGGTCCTTATTTCCATCAAAGTAACAGACACAGAATCAGCACTTTTGAAACAGGGCTGAAACAGAGGGGATTATGGGATGCTGCAATGATCTGTTTGGTGTTTCGAGCCAAACACTTCAGAGACATGTTTGTATATATCCGAGACCTATAATATATTGATGAAAAGCAGTATAATAGGGGGCCTTTAAAGTCATTATCCGCGTCAAAACAGTAAACCTAATGTCTATTATTTCTAAATTCCATACATTTTTGGTATTAACAGATAACATATTTTCATTTATAATGTGACAGTTATTTAAACCATATTGCCCAGCCCTATAATGATGATCTTTGTCGTACATTTGTTGGTGATCATTTGTTGCAACATAATGTGCCATAATGGCGACATCCTGTTTGTGGATTCCTCAATTGCTCGGTGCTCCCCTTGGATCTTGAGGCAATTATATGTTCTGTTGTGTGATGAAAACAATGCCAGATATTTCCATCACCTTACGTGCAGCCATGTGAGTTTGCTGTCCAGGAAATAAAGGGAAGAGGGCTTTCTCTTAAAAAAAAAATTGCTTTGTAAGATCAAGTATCACAGCAAAAAGTGTATTATAATGTAAATCAGTATGCATGTTGTTGTTTAGATTTTCATGTCTTTTTGAAAGACTGTGGAATCAGTTTAATCTTTCCATGGTGGCATAGCCTTGGTTTAAATGTAGGTATGTATGTCCTACTTTCACATATTTGACTGTCCAGTTTATACTGTAATAGCCATTTTTTCTAGTTTCTACCAGCTATCAATCAAATCAGAGTGCAGGAGAGGGCATTTTCATAAATATGCAAAAACAAGGTCACATCTTCATCATCTGTTTCACGTCGTATCGGGTAGAGTCTGTACTCACTGTGGGTTAAAATTGACATTGAATAAAATATATTGTGTGTTTTAGATTTTTATTAAATGTTCTCACTGCCTCACAGTCATGTGAAAACTGCTGTATAATGTATGCTACACTTATCCTTGTGAGTCAGTCTTTCATATTCTCGGCACATTGAAATCTGACCAATGTTCTCACTGTTGGCCATTAGCATCACGGTCCTTTTGAAACCAGCATAGACCATTCTATCTTAACAAAGTCCACGTCCATTCAGACATCCTTTCATGGTTTGGTAAGGGGCACTTGTAGAAAAAAACTTGTATCAACACTTTTAAAGTGTACATTATTATACTGTACATCTGGGAATCAAATCATGATGTTCATGTTTTTCAGAGTTGCTTTTAAGATTTGTTTTTACCAACACAGGTTTTATATGTAAACCTTGGCATGCTGCTTAGAAAAGGAGAAAGAAAACAGCAATAGTCGCCAACTGAGTGAATATTTAAAAATGCAAATAACAAGTTTAATCTGTCTAATCTAAAAAAAATATATCCATATATGTTGATGCAATAAAACCTTGTTTTGATAGAAATATAAGTCATCTGTGTTTGCTTCAAGACCAACAACATACACATAAACTCATATATTTAGTTACTTAATGAGCTGGTGAGCAGGATCATTTTCTCTGTCTGTGACACTGACTACAAAGCAGGCTTGTTGCTTTACTTGTCATTTGTTAGCATCCTCTGTCATTTCAAATACTAACCCTAAGAATAGAACACAGCATGGTTTATCCAGAGCGCCCTTTACTGCAGGTAGCAGAGCGTGCACAAAAGAGCCACGAGTCAGAAGAGCAGCCTTTTCAACTGCTCTGACATCCCCTTCGCACATCACACATGCGGGTCATGTAGCGCTGCAAACACACGCGCTTTGAGTGAACTAACCTTGGCGGGTGTGACATGCCATGCACACAAAGGGGACCCTTCCACCATTGAGATGTGCATCTTAAAACTCGGTTTAGCCGGAGGCAGTACGTGAGGAGAGAGGTGAAACAACACCTTTGTCAACATGTGTCAGAGAGGAGCGTCCTGTGGAGCGGTGCTGGCTTCTGCACTCACTGAGTCATGGTAATTAGGTAGCATAGGTCAAACACAATAGAGAACAGCCTCATAATAGATGCTCTCACACCCCATTAATCACCAGATAATTAACCATAACATGCCATTAAGTGGACCAACAATACATTACTCTAAGTGCAAAAGCCCAGGCAGGCATACATCGTTTTATATTGTATTTCATATTTGTGGATTCATTTAGGAGTTTGACTTTGTACAGTACATTATCTGTCTATACTGCTTTGATCTAATTATTATATAATTACATCAGGAAAGCAGTTATCAGGAGTCATTGATGACATCAGTGATTAGCTTCAAGCTATCCTGCAGAAAGGGGTACCTGTGAAAAGTCACTGTGATGGTCGCTAAATGAAAAAGAAGACAACAATTCAATAAAGATGTCACACGGATACTTAAATGCATACAAATCATTTAATATTAGGTATTCATTGCATGACTGTTGATCTAACACATTCAGAGTTGATCTAACACATCCACTGCAGAGACAGCATGACATGGCTATTCTCACACAGCAAACTGATCAAAATCATATTTTTTTTTAAAACACCTTAACAGATTAATCTGCGTACACTCATGTAAGTTGGTGTTGGATCCTTCATACGCAACACTGAATCTGACATAAAGGGGGGAACAGTTATTTATCCTGGTAACACTGCTTATAAATTGTTTGAGTGGAATATGACTGACAAATACCTTAAAAAAACAAAAAATGCTTGTTTCCAAAAGCTATAAAAAGGATAAAGGCACAAGTGTAACAATGTAACAAAGTCTTACAAAACACAACACTCACTTGATGACTTTATTCTACTTATCTGCAAAACCCTCCTGCCTTCTGAGTTGCGTTGTGTTTTCTGATGGCAAGTTTCTAACAATAAATAACAGCTAAGTGGACGTAAAGCCTCACAAAGATTAGTCTTTGTACGGTTTTCATACTTTTGTGTCTTCTTGTCCCTGTTAAGGCAAACTATTATTCTATTAAAGTTTTGAGGGTAGCTGATGGATCTTGGAGGATTGAAGTAGTGTTTCCTAAAACATGTAAAAGAGAGGTATGGATTGATCATTTGAAGTCATTGTAATCTGTTCCATGTAAAGACTTTGGCAAAATCGCCTGGAAATATGAAAGTCAAAGTTGATGGGAGGGATAAATTAGATAAGTTGTAACATGTGTTATTCGGGACAGAGATAGGAGAACGATGGTAAACAGATGGGACGATAGGAAGGGAGAAATAAGAAAAGTGAAGCTCAGAACTCTGTGTGGAGGTGGCTGTAGTCCCGGCTGCCCGTGGGGATCTCGCTGGGCTTCATGAAGATGCCCTCCATGGCCTTCCACAGGCTGTGCTGGCTGGGGTCTGCCATGGCGTGAACTTCCCTCTGACCGTTGATCGGCCGTCCGTACTGCTCCCCCGTCACTGACAGAAATGCATCGGTGGGTTTGTGACGGAAGCGGACGGCCTCCTCTCGCTTCCACACAGATCCCCCACACTGAACCGTCCACTCGTCCAGGTGGTCCCCCTCCCCGTCGTCCCCAAACGCACTCACCTCCTGTGGACGGGTGAGAGAAACATTATTTAAAAAGTTAAATAAGAGAAGGTAATGTACCTTGTTTTGTGATAGCTTTTTGGGTCCGTTTTACTATCTCTCCACTTTCCAGACATAAGTGGTGTAGGATAAATATATATCGATGTCATGTTAATAATACAGCGCTTTTTAAATAATGTTCTGTTCTAATTGTGTCTCCCTCGCCTAAAGCCAACATGTTCTTAATGTGTAAACCTTGTACAGTTATGTTCACAGACTTTTGACCTTGCTTTAAATTTCTCCTGCTGCTAAACTGGAACCATCCGCTGACTTCAATTGTCTACAGTATGAACAATGTTCGACTTAGACTCTCAGTATGGACTAAGTACAGTTGCAAGAAAAAGCCCTTTGGATTCTCCCCACACAGCGTTGTGTGTTCCTTCCAAACAACTCAACTTTGGTTTCATCTGTCCACAGCATATGTTGCCAGTAGTGCTGTGGAACATCCAGGTGCTCTTTTGCAAACTTCAAACGTGCAGCAATGTTTTTTCTGGACAGCAGTGGCTTCCTCCGTGGTGTCCTCCCATGAACTCCATTCTTGTTCAGTGTTTTACGTATCGTAGATTCGTCAACAGAGATGTTGGCATGTGCCAGAGATTTCTTTAAGTCTCTAGCTGACACTCTAGGATTCTTCTTCACCTCATTGAGCATTCTGCACTGTGCTCTTGCAGTCATCTTTACAGGACGGCCACTCCTAGGGAGAGTAGCAACAGTGCTGAACTTTCTCCATGTATAGACAACTTGTCTTACCGTGGACTGATGACCATCAAGGCTTTCAGAGATACTTAACCCTTTCCAGCTTTATGCAAGTCAACAATTCTTAATGGTCTTCTGAGAGCTCTTTTGTGGAGGCATGGTTCACATCTGGCAATGCTTCTTAAGAATAGCAAATTCAAAACTGGTGTGTATTTTTTATAGGGCAGGGCAGCTTTAACCAACACCTCCAATCTCGTCTCATTGATTTGAATCCAGGTTGGCTGACTCCTGACTCCAAGTAGCTCTTGAAGAAGTCTTTAGCCGAGGGGTTCACATACTTCTTCCACCCTGCACTGTGAATGTTTACATGGTGTGTTCAATAAAAACATGAACACATATCATTGTTTGTGTGGTATTAGTTTAAGCAGACTGTGTGTGTCTATTGTTGTGACTTAGATGAAGATCAGAACACATTTTATGACCAACTTATGCAGAAATCCAGGTAATTCCAAAGGGTTCACTTTTTCTTGCAACTGTATGGCATGCCATTTTAGAATTGTTTGTTATAGTTAGACATGTTGATACTGTTCATAACAATCTAAATCTTCCTTTTAAAAAACTGAAAATATACAGGTCTGTGCAGTAAAAAAAATTCTAACAATAACAAACATTTCTCAAATGGCACGGTAGACATCTTCCAAGCCTGTAACACTTTGGCTTGATAGTGTTTTTACACTTCCTTAATTTTGGAGAGGTTTTTTCAGGCCCGCGGCGGTTTTCCCACAGAGTTTGGTGCGTTTCCTGAAGTGTAAAAGCTGCTGTCAGCTTAGATCAACCTCAACATTTTTTCTAGGGTTCCCTAAATGCGACCATTTTGCAACAGACTTTGTGTTAGTAATGCAATGAGCTGCAGTGAGTGCTTTTAACTTTGCATGACACTAATACATTCTAAATATTTTAGTATTATATTAACATTTACACAAAAAGCTTAATAAGGCTCTACTACATTTTGGACATTGACATAAATGCGCCAATCTCTGCAGGTTGTTATGTCATGATGCTTCATATAAAACTAACCCTCTCCCCATGTACTTTTCACCCCACCCACCTGGTTGGAGGACAGCGGGGAGGCGAAGTAGTGGCTGTGGAGGTTACGGCCTGTATTGACATGGGTGAGACGGATATCTTGCCCACACTTGACCGGGGTGCCCCGATGGCACAAGGTGTCCAATGTCCCACGGACACTCCAGTAGCTGTTACTGTCCTCTATCGTCATCACCCCTGTTACAGACTGCTGCCCGCTACCTGTCTCACACACACACACACAGAGAAGAGCACACGGTGAGCAGAGAAACTCCAACCAGATACAGAACCAGGGATGTTGAAAGAAACAGCAAATGTGATTTATCAAGGAAGATCAAGATTGTCGAAAAATACAACTACTAATTGTATTTGCGGTGTGAAGGTCAGTTTAACCCCCAACAAGTTGAAATGATGATTGTTGCTTTAGGTCTGACTTTGAAACCAAGGACTCATGTTGGCAGCAGATCAAGTGGTTCACTTTGAGGGCTTTAGCCTAGAATAACAACTATTTATTTGAAGAAATAAGATTGACAACCACCTTAGATTTGTAATATACATTTCTGTGTATACTCGGGCTAATTTGTTACTAGGCTTTAAAGAAAAGGGTGTGGTTTTCATAAAGGAAATCCAAACGCTGATCTTGTTCATATACTGTCTTTAGTTACCAGTTAATAGGTAATCATTTAATAGTGGTTTTATGTATCCAATATTTTATACAGTATGTGCCACAGTTGGAATTTACATGTAATAGAGTCAACATAAATGATATATCAAATGAATGCTGTTAACCTTTATATGAAGAAATAGGTATTTTCTCATTTTCTTTCAACAAAACAATATAATAAATAAATAATAATAAATAACAAGAAATGGTAAAAAAAAAATTATGTTTACATCATTATCCATGTAAGATTAGCAGAATACGAAAAAGATGACATGATAATAACAGGTATAAATGGGGTCTTTATCTCCCTTAACTTAACATTTGATGTATCTTTGTGAATTTTAGGTAAATAAATGTGTTAACTGTGCATTAAAGAGGTTTTAGGTTACACATCCTTTATATAAACACTGTGTGACTGTGAATAATACATAATGGGGTCAACATGACACATTGAGAGTTAACCTTTGTACACATCAGTAATTTTCAATTTTCTTTAAACATTCGTTTTGATTACATAGTAGGGCAATAGTAGATTATGTCAAAGTAGAGAAACACAATTTGTATTAATGTTTAACAATCCCAGTAAAAAAAACTCACCGGAGCCGTAGCGTACGTCGTGCGAGTGAAGTCTCACATTGTGCTTTACATTTAACAGTTTAATGACAGATCCGCATGTTACAAAACTCAGCTCAGTGCCGAGGGACGGTCCAAATATACAGCATAGATATAATAAAAAGGTTGGTAAAGTGTGTCGAGAAACAGCACAATCTAAAATACCCATTCCTACAAAAAAAGATCCCGAGCAAAATGATGCCGCTGATGCCTCTGAGGGAGATTTGTATTATTTTACGCTACGTCAGTGAAGAGGCAGTATGGCAGCAAGAGGCTCGAGGACAGCGCCTCTAGCGGCTAGGAGGAGTCACTGCTAATACCTGTGATATTTGTACTTGTTTTTTGTTTAATTGGTATTTTGTGCAATATATTGATGATAAAGATGATGACACATCTTTATTTGTATAACACTTTTCATACACAAGGTGCAGCTCAAGGCACTTTTAATATAGTATTTTATTTTACTCTAGTTAGTGTCCTACATATTTATTTGTTGTGTTAATATTGTCTTTATTTCTAATAGTCTTTAATATATATTTTTTTAATAGTTTTTACAATAGTATTATTTGTTGGTTCTTTCTTGTAAAAAAAACCTTACTGTTCTTCCTTTGTCTTTGTATGCATCATTTACAGCAAAGCAAATTCCTTCCATGTGTTAACCGACTGGGTAATAAAACCGCTTCTGATTCTGAATTTAAAACAAATTAAAACTACAAATAAGAAATTCCCCTTTTTTGCATACAGTATAAACGCATAGGCCTACTATAACAATTCAAGGGACACAAGGAGGTCAAATAGGTTTTATAACAACAATAACATAAATAATGATCCCGCTTGGTAAAATAAAGGAAGACATGAGACAAAATTAATAAATAAAATAAAACGCATAAAATGAATAAGTAAATAAAACAATATTTATAAACTAATAAAATGATAAAGATTAAAGCCACAAGCAGCTGTAAGGGCACCGCACAGCTTATATACTTTTTTACATGGCTGGTTCATACAATACAAGTACAATTTGATATTAGAAACACACTCCCACACAACAATTATGTTGTGTAGTCTTTATAAATTATTTAGCCTTGTGTAGAATCAAAGCGACCCAGCAGGGGGCGTCTCGTTTCCAGCGAACAGGATGGAAGTCCCCTCACTCATACCGGAATTGCCTTTCACGCCGCTCGTTGTCGGCCATTTTTTACAAGTACAAGCTCCCCGATACACAAAACACAACACACTCCCGTTATAACTGTAAATATTATCGGAGTACACCACCGCAGTGAGACGTGTAAGTCCAGTTTCTCCGTGGTAATGTTGATCTTTACATTGTGCTGCCTAGCTAACAATGGTTAACTAGCTAACGGGGATGCAGTTGGCTGTTGTTGTCGTTCCGGCTAATGCTAAGCTAACGTACTGATGTGCTAAAGCATAAACTAACGTTAGACTGCGAAGTTGGCTGAGACGGGCCTTGGTTAATTCCTACAGCTTGGAAATCGTCTCGGTTGCTGTTTTACTGTCAGTTTATATCTTGATACATACACTATGGTTTCAACGTGTGCTAGCTAACAGTACTTGGTAAAAGGTTGCACGCAAGCTAACATGCATCGTTAGCATCTGTGTTAGCCTAGTTGGTGGGTGCTAGCTCATAGGGATATTACCGTTAGCTAACGACATTGAACATTATTTCCAATACCAGATGAATGTTTGTCGACCGACCGCTCATCAGATGGCTAAGATTAGGTTACATTAGCTACAATCAGATAGAAAGAAAGGGGCTGACGTGCCTGGTTAGTGGTCTCCGTGGGAGTTCAGTGTGTGCGCAATGCGACATTGTTAGGTCTAGGGTTTCTTAAGGTCGCCAACTAAATGTAGTTTTCTTGTTACTGACTAACATTATGACAATGAGTTTAAAACCATAACCAGGTCGATTAGAAATACGAAAATAGAGTGTTAATTGGTTTAACGTTGTTTGTCAATAACACCTCAAACATGTTTGCAAAACCCAATAATCCCGGGCTTTTTTGTATAGATGTTTACATAAATAAATCGCATATTCAGAAAACAATATCAAGTTTATGTGACACAAAACACAGATTATACATGGAACAGATGCGTATTGTTGATCTCTTCAGTACATATAAACTACCAAGCCCTTCATTTCAAATTCTGAAGGAGATACTAAAAATACAAAAAGGTGTAAGGATGAATTTGATCACACCGAAACAATTAGGGCATTTTATCATTTGGTGTAATGGTGCAGCTTTTATATCTTACGTTTATTATATTTTTAATGTAATTGTTTAATGAAGAGCTTGAATAACCTGTTGAACAATGTAAATGCAATACTGTCAGACAGTGTGAAATACGATTTTTGTTCAATCTTGTAGCAGAAATGAAAGGAAATGGAATGATATGGATTGAATTCACAATTGCAGCATAACGCATGAAGGCGTGTTGTATGAGTTGTGTTGGTGTGGCTTTTGCATTTGTGTCTGTAGTCTCGAAGAACAAATACTTGGATGAAGCTGAGAACATTTTCTAACAGCCTTTCTTGTACTGCTTCCAGGAACAGCGTCATGTCGGACTTTATTGTCAGCGAGGCTGAGGAGTCGGAGGAGGAGGAGGAGGAGTTAGAAGAGAAAGACTTAAAACCTAAAAAGACCCAGCGGTTTGTGGAGGAAGATGGTAAGAATAAAATGGTTTAGTTCTTGGCATGTGTTTGAGGGGGGTTGAATGATTTGTTGACCACTTATATCTCATTACTTGACAGACGAGGAAGAAGAAGAGAACACAGAGGACCAGGATGAACGAGGAAATTTACGCGGACTCATTGATGATGCAGAAGAGGAGGAGGAGGCGCCGGCACCAGCACCTGCAAGTGCAGCGGGGAGTGACTCAGAAGAAGAAGTGAAGCATCGACGGAAAAAGCGCAGTAAGTGAAATCGATATTTTAAAGAGATCCAGCCATGATACAGTGTGTTGTTGCATGTTGTGGTTAGTTTCAGGAAGTCACCCAGGGACAAGCTGTATTGGATCTCTTCCAATTATTGCATGCATATTGACATTCTGCCCATTCCTATACCACCCTTCATAGCTCTTCTGCCTTTCTCTGTCCAGTTTTGATGGGTCACACACAGAGGGGAAATCCTAGAAAATGTAAATCAAAAAGTACATCAGATATGACCATGTGTGATGCGTATTCGCCAACTGAGGTATTTTAGTCAAGGTGTCAACATAACGTCGTCTGTTTACCAGAGAGCCTTTATAATTAGATTTCTCCAGCTGTGAAATCCCAAATATTAAAATAATTTTGGAGACAAAAACCCAGTTCTGAATTGATTTTGGATCGGGCCATTATTGTAATTTATTGTTTTTGTCTGGCAGAAATGTTACCAGTATCTCGACAGGAATGTCAGCAGCGACATCACAATATAATAGAGAAGTCATTGATTACGCTGTAAATACCAGATTTATGGCCATTCTGTGATACTGCAATTACATATAGTTAGTGTTATTAACAAGTTCTGGATAAGACCTTTTTACTGGACTTTTCTGAACAGTGAAGCAAATCAAGTTTTATTTATATAGCACATCTTTAAAACGATTTTTGGTCGAGCCAAAGTGCTGTACATGCAATAAAAACACTTTACTGCGATAGCAAACAGAAGACAATAAATTACAACAGCAAATATAAAAATCAAACACCGGGAAATGTCAGGAGTCGTACTAGAAGGCCAGGGAGAATAAGTGAGTCTTTAGTGTCGATTTAAGGCTCGGTGACCGACAGTAAAGTTTAAAGAAAGATTATACTTGTATTATAAAAACGAGCCATGTAAAAATGGAGATACGCTCTCATTTGTAGCTTCATGGTTGCAGCGTAAAAGATATGTGTATATATATATATATAAACCCAATGATTTATACTTGCAGATCGTAGTGACGACTACCTGGATGACGATGATTTGGACCTGATTGAGGAAAACTTGGGTGTTAAAGTGAAAAGAAGGGTAAGAAGAATCTCATGACTTGTTTCTCTACAGTAATAGTCAAGTTAAAGCTAGCACTGCTGATGCTGTTCCTGTCTGGTTTCACAGAAGAAGAAATACGACCGTGTAAAAACACTCGATGATGATGAAGAAGATGACGACGAGAAGGACTTGATCGCAGATGAGATCTTTCATGGAGATGCAGAGGGCGATCTGGAGGAAGGGGAGGCTGTCGATGAGCCCCTCCACCAAGCAGAGGAAGAGGAAGAAGGAGAAGACGAGGAGTCGGGTAGGCCAGGAATTTTTGATCGGTCTTTAAATAACTAAAGAGCAGAGAAATAATAGTTACGTCAACTGAGTCGCACACTTGGTCTCTAAATATTGTGCTGTATAATTGATTTGCTTTCTAAATGTGTTCTACAGATATAGACGATTTTATTGTGGATGATGACGGCCAACCCATCACCAAAAAGAGGGGCAAGAAGTTCTCCGGATACACAGATGCGTGAGTGTCAAAGATTATGCAACAAATCTATCATTCAAAAGGTTTATCGATTGTGGGGCAATACGCTCCATTGCTATACTTCTATATCTGGTAGAGTCTAAATTGCATTATAATTGTTTACATAAACAATATTATTATTTTTGGTAACAACAATACAATAAGCACATAATGTCTGCTTTAAGTGAAACACATAATCACTCCACTGCGCTGCCCTTCCTGCCACAGAGCCCTCCAGGAGGCCCAGGAAATCTTCGGCGGAGACTTTGACTTTGCTGAATTTGACGCAGACGCATACGACCAGGGTGAGGAGGAGGAGGAGGACCAGGATGAAGAAGCTTGGGACCGACCCAAGAAGCAGACAAAGAGGAGGCAAGGCAGGAAGAGCATCTTTGAGATCTACGAGCCCAGCGAGCTGGAAAGTAGTCACATGACCGACCAAGACAACGAGATCCGTAACACAGACATGCCGGAGAGGTTCCAGGTTTGTGTGTTTGTCGTCAGTGTTGTTGATGCTAACAGTGTTGTTGATGCTAACAGTGTTGTTGATGCTAACAGTGTTGATGCTCTATTGTAACGATCTCACCTGGACCATAAAGGATCATAGTGACTGCTTTCTCAGGTTTATTCATAATTAAGCCTTGTGGTCTTATTTATTTATACCGTGTTTTCCTGATGTTTGTCATGTGCCTGTTATCCTGACTCTCTTCTCCTTCTTATAGTTGCGATCCATCCCTGTTAAACCCGCTGAGGATGATGAGCTGGAAGAGGAAGCAGAGTGGATCTTCAGACACGGATTCTCCACTCTAACTATCTCCATGCAGGTACGCCCTTTGCCTCCACACTCAGGAAACATATGCACACAGAATGCAAAAGATTGGATTTCCACTCATGATACCGTGTTAGATTCCCCTTCAGCACGATTCACCATTCTATTTTCCTTGCCTCTAAAAAGGATCTGTTTTTGTGTGCCCTGAATAGGAGAGCACAGATTATCTGGACAGGGGGACGACTACAAACTTCAGCAGGAAGGGCCCCAGCACAATTGCCAAGATCAAAGAGGCCCTCAACTTCATGAGGAATCAACAATTTGAGGTACAGTGAGCCATCATTTTGTTTAGCGTTTCTTTAAAAGATAATAACATAAGTATTTTGAGAAAGAATGCCAAATACAAATTGTTTTCTTTTTTCCAGGTCCCATTCATAGCTTTCTACAGGAAAGAATATGTGGAGCCAGAACTAAACATAAACGACCTGTGGAAGGTTTGGCAGTGGGATGAAAAGGTACAGTTTGATTATTGCTTATGGAAAGACATTGTTGTGAGTAAGGATGAAAGGGTGGATATTCTGTGTGCTCAGCCAATCTTGATCCAGGGGGTCTTAAAAAGTATTAAAAGTTGATAAATCAATTTAGCGAAAATGAAGGCTATTAAAAAGTATTAAACGGCATTTTCCAAGTTTGCGTCCAAATGGATGGAAGATAAGGAGGAAGGACAATCAATACTGTATATAGTCAATGTGAGGTAAAGTGTGTCGCCAATGTAACCGGTTAAAACTAGAAGTGGCGATGAGGTCTTAAAACGTATGGAAAGGGTCTTACAAAAGGTCTTAAAAGGTATTACATTTGACTTCAGGATTCCTGCATATACCCTGCTATCAATGCTCTGCACTTCTGGTTTCTTGACTTCTACATTTTCCTCCACCAGTGGACTCAGCTGAAGAACCGGAAGCAGAACTTGACCCGTCTGTTCCAGAAGATGCAGGCCTTCCAGTTTGAGCAGATCTCAGCTGACCCTGACAAACCTTTGGCTGACGGCGTCCGTCCTTTGGACATCTCCGACCTGGAGAGGTACGCCCCGATGGTTGATGCTCAGAAAGATCACCTCTTATGCATTCTATTTCTTTGTGACTGCACTAATCTAGGAATATTTGTGATGCAGTTTATACTGTGATCAACAATAAAGAGCCTTTTCTGTCACAATCAAACCTAATTTATTCTTCCTATAGATTGAAAGATGTGCAGACTCTTGAAGAGCTGGGGGATGTTTACAACCACTTCCTGCTCTACTACGGCCGAGACATCCCCAAGATGCAGAACACTGTAAAGACCAGTAAGAAGAGGCTCAAGAAGATCAAAGAAGTGAACGAGGATGGTAAGATGGACGCCTCTGAATTTACTAAATGATTTGAAATTGTTCAGTTCTATGGTGTGTTTGCTCTGTTGTTCCAATGTTCTTAATGACTGATTATAATTGTCCGCCTCCTCAGGTGAAGAAGAGGAATTGGAGGTAGAAGAAGAAGAAGAAGAACAGAAAGGACCTGACCTCAAGCTGGCGTCTCGTAGAGATATGTACAGCATCTGTCAGAGCGTAGGACTGGGTTAGTCTCCTTTTTTTACCTACCACATATACTGTGTATTAGGGCTGTGCAATTAATTGTATTTTAATCTCCATTACGATTTTGGCTTGCAACGATTACGAAAACAACGTAATCAAAATAAAACGATTATTAATTTTATTTAATAAAAAAAAAAAAAATTATTATATTTAAAGTTCAGGGTAATCAAATGATAATCGTTTTTAATAATTGTGATATCAATTATTGACCAAAAATAATCGTGATTTTTGCCATAATCGCTCAGCCCTACTGTGTATAATAGGGGTGTCTTGGTGTAGCGGCATTCCCGATATTGATAATTTGAAGTAACTCATTTTTCTATTTCTTCCTTACTGCAGATGGCTTGGCTAAAAAGTTTGGGTTAACTCCAGAGCAGTTTGGAGAGAATTTGCGTGACAGTTACCAGCGTCACGAGACAGAGCAGTTCCCGGCCGAGCCCGTGGAGCTGGCTAAAGACTACGTGTGCAGTCAGTTCAGCTCTCCTGAGGCCGTGCTGGAAGGAACCAGGTACATGGTGGCCATGCAGATCGCCCGTGAACCTCTGGTCAGACATGTCCTCCGACAGACCTTTCAAGAGAGGGCCAAGATCAACATCAAGCCCACAAAGAAGGGGAAAAAGGTTTGGACACACTTAATCTCACGGATGTTACCATCTAACAGAAATGATTCTGATTCTTAACCTGCCTTGCCCTTTGCTTTCTTCCTCTAGGAGATAGACGAGGCTCATTTTGCCTACTCCTTCAAGTATCTTAAGAACAAGGCTGTGAAAGAGCTGAATGGGGATCAGTTCTTGAAGATGGGCCTGGCAGAGGAAGAGGGGCTGCTTACCATTAATATCTGCATTGACCTTTTAGGAGTCAAAGGGTAAGCACAGTGACAACTGAGAAATATCTGCATGTTTTGCAAAGGTTCGCCTACTCAATTCAGATATTTGTAAATACATGATTACAGGCTACAAGGATTACGGAGGATCCCCACTCAAATGTTGTCAGTTTTTAGCCAGATGGAAGAAATGATAAATAACCAAACATCCCTAGGTCTTATAGCTCTTATCAGTTCTCTTTTTCATTCACATTCCTTCGCCTTAGGATATTTAGAAAGCACAGGATCTGATGTGATGAACTGTCTGCTTTTCCAGCGCCCGTAAAGCTCGTCTGTTGAATGAAAGTAGAGTTGATAAGTAGGTCCCTGGAGTCTGATTTATTTTTAAGCTGCAGCTTATGTTTATCTCCTTGTCAGTAGAGCAAGCATGGGGCTTTGGAATTCTGACTTATTTAAGGCGCTGCTTCTGACTGCGTCTTCCCTCTGCTTATCCTCAGCTTCGCCGGGGAACAGACTTACTTTGACGAGATCAAACAGTTCTACTACAGAGATGAGTTCAGTCACCAGGTGCAGGAGTGGAACAGGCAGCGAACTCTTGCCATAGAGAGAGCCCTCACTCAGTTCCTCTACCCTCAGATGGCCAAGGAGCTCAAGAGCAAACTGATCACTGAGGCCAAGGAGAGCATTGTCCGGGTAATGCCTCACTATATCTGTCCCATTGTATCAGTATTGTATAAATATATATGAAATTACAGAGCAACATTGTTTAAAAATGTATGTTTGATGAGTGTGTTTTTATGAACCCTCTGTGTTTCTCCTCGCAGTCCTGCTGCCGTCGGTTGTACAACTGGCTGAAAGTGGCTCCTTACCGACCAGATCAGCAGGTTGAGGAAGACGATGATCTGATGGATGAGAGTCAGGGCAAAGGCATTCGGGTGCTGGGAGTAGCATATGCGCCCAGCAGGTATTTGCCCTACAGTATTGTCTGCATTCACAGTATGTATTTGTCAGTTGCTACCCTTTTTGTTATGAAAGTAAAGGTTACCTCTGCGCACTAGGGCTGTCCCGAATACCATTTTTCGGGCTCCGGATAGTCGGTAGTAATCATGTGGGACTGGGGGGTGCGTAGTAATCAGCAGTGAACCGCTTCAACGCGTGCATTCATTTTGTTATTCTACAGTATTGTTGTTTTATAGTTATTTGTTAATGTAACCCAATTTGTGTTCTTTGAATTTGAAAAGGATATTGCATTGTGTTTGTTACTTTCGTTTCCGTTGTATATGTCTTAAGTGTAATTTGGCTAGGCTTCCTATTTTGGATGGACAGGAAGTTGTTGTTGCTATGGAAACAACGTGACGGAGATTAACGGAGAAAAATCATATCTACATATAAAGACGGAGAAAGTAAACGATAACGTTTATGGTTAAGTGTTAGCACCCCCCGAAGAGGCACAAGTTCTTACGTTGATATTGGAGTTTTCAATCAATTCAATTTGGCAGCCGAATAGGCCGATCCGAATAACGAAATTGAAACCCGAATAGTACTCCAACGAACGGATATTCGGATATTCGGATACAGCCCTAGTGCGCACTTACTTAAGGGGCTCAGTCATAAGTTAGTGAAAGTGACTAAGTGTGCAGGCTTTACACAGTCTAAACGGATACAATGACTTACTTTAAATTAACAACAAAGCAATGTTTACTGCATTTAAGACATACTTATTTGACAAAACCGTTTCTGACTTACCCACTTTACTCCAACAGAGACACACCCGTGTTCTGTGCTCTGATCAACGGGGAAGGGGAGGTGGCCGACTTCCTGCGTCTGCCCTACTTCATGAAGAGGAGGAACGCCTTTAGGGAGGATGAGAGAGAGAAGAAGGTACCAGCTGAGAACAGTTAATAGTCAACAGTTGCTTTTGTTAAGGGATGCGTCTTTGAGAGGATCTCTCACATGTGTGTGTTATCTTCAGGCCCACGACATCGAAACTCTCAAAAAGTTTCTATCTGGGAAGAAACCTCATGTTGTGGCTGTCGCTGGGGAAAACAGGTAACATTAGTTGGTTTTTTTTATGTGCTGAAAAGCTACATGGAAACAACATTTCCAAGTTAATTGAGTTGCGGTTGTAACACTAAAACCCTGCCTTGTGTTGCAGAGATGCTCAAATGATCATGGAGGACATCAAGAGGGCCATCAGCGAGCTGGAACAAGAGTCCTCTGTCCCCGCTGTGGGAGTGGAGCTTGTTGACAATGAGTTGGCCACGCTGTACATGAACAGCAAGAAGTCTGAGGTAAACACTCAACACCTCACTGTCGTGTCTTTATCACACACTGGCTCTGAAACATGGGGTTTCCACAGCAAGTTCACACTAACTGGTGGATAGAAGACATGGCCCAAAGCTCACCTCGTCCTGATCCTCTGCTTTCTCTCTGTGCAGGTTGACTTTAGGGATTACCCCCCCTTGCTGCGACAGGCTGTGTCGATAGCCAGGAAGATCCAGGACCCCCTGATAGAGTACGCTCAGGTTTGCAGCACTGATGATGATATTCTCTGCCTCAAACTCCACCCGCTGCAGGTGAGACTGACATTGATGAAATTGTGGTATTTGTGTGCTATTATATCTATCTATATATTGTGCTTTATATTTAGTTTTTATTGTTTCTTCCAAAAGTGTTACAGCCATAATCACACCTTTTCCTTCTTAACAGTCTAGTTTAAATATATCCGTGTGTGTCACTATGTTAAGAAAAATGGAACTGTGATGTTTGCCTTGTTCGTCTTTTGTTTGCTTTCTGGACATTTGGTAATAGGCCATGACAGTTTGTTTTGTTTTTATTTGGATCAATAAATATGATCAAAAGATGTACTACTGAGCAAGCTACCTGGAACTTTGACCTGCTGCCAAAATAAAGTGATGAACACATTAAAGCATAAATAATTATAATACCATAATATAACATAATATTATTCTGAAATTGCCAATGAGAACATTGTGTGTGTTTTAATGATTATACTCGCTCTTATACGACTTCCTTTAAACAGAGTATCTCTACACTGTGGTTTGAGTGTTTTTACTAAAGTCAAATATATGAGTACTTCCTCAACTACTACCCATTCTCCAAACTCTAGAACATCAGCAACATCTATTAAAACCAGATGCTGAAAACATACGGTTTGATTCTACAGCTACTTATGGCGCATTTCCACTGCAGCGGGTAGCCCCGTTTAACCGCCCTTGGTGGCCTTTCCATATAGCGTAGCCCCGGCTAGCGGGTACTTTTTCCCTCTTTTTCCCAGCCCCATCAAATCGTGGTTCTATCAGGCCAGGGCCAGGGCTGAACTAGTGACGGAGAGAGAGAGAGAGAGAGAGAGAGAGAGAGAGAGAGAGAGAGAGAGAGCGAGAGAGAGAGAGAGAGAGAGAGAGAGAGAGAGAGAGAGAGAGAGAGAGAGAGATAGCAGAGAGAGAGAGAGAGAGAGAGAGAGACAAACAAAATGGCAACGTCAAAGAAAAGCGCACCGTGGTCGACCGAGGAGGTGACGCCGTTCCTACATCTCATTGGGGACATGATTGGGGATGATAAAATCCAGCGGGAGCTCGATGGAACAACTCGAAATGTGAAAGTGTTCCAGGATGTCTCTGCACAGATGTCCGAACGCAGATTTTCGAGGACTTTCCTGCAGTGTAGGGAAAAAGATGAAGAGTGAATATCGCCAAGTAAAGGACAACAACAACACGAGTGGTGCGGGTAGTGGCCCCGCCTACACTGCGTTGCTACCCCAGGTCCTAAACTGTAATGGAAATGCGCCACGGCCTCGGACGGCCATCGAGGCAGCCCGAGGCCTGAGCGAGGACGCTTAGGGACGCTTAAACGGGGCTACCCCGCTGCAGTGGAAATGTGCCATTACAAAGCCACTTTCTGAAACTGTCTTTTTCTCTCTTTCTTTCTCAGGAACAAGTGGTGAAGGAAGATTTGCTCTGTGCTCTTTACTTTGAATTCATTAACCGTGTGAATGAGGTCGGAGTGGATGTGAACAAGTGCATCGCCCACCCTCACACCCAGAGCCTGGTGCAGTTTGTCTGTGGTCTGGGGCCGAGGAAGGGCTCCCAGCTGCTGAAGGTACGTTTTTTTGAGGCTCTCATTCATTGTCGTATATTAATGTGCAGCGCCGTTTCCCCTAACCTGATCATCTTCATGGTCCTTGTATCTTTGCAGATTCTGAAGCAGAACAACACTCGTCTGGAAAACCGAACCCAGCTGGTCACAATGAGTCACATGGGACCCAAGGTGTTCATCAACTGTGCTGGTTTCATCAAGATCGACACGGCGTCGCTCGGAGACAGGTTGGCTTCTTCTTCAGGAGTCTTTTACTGAGATTATTATACCGATATCAGGAAAGGCTGTGAATGATCTACCTATGAGCCCGTTGTTCTAAATGATTTCTTCTATCAAACGTTCCACAGTACGGACTCCTACATCGAGGTCCTGGATGGGTCTCGTGTTCACCCTGAGACGTACGAGTGGGCTCGTAAGATGGCCGTGGACGCTCTCGAGTACGATGAATCGGCAGAAGATGCCAACCCAGCCGGAGCTCTGGAGGAGATCTTGGAAAACCCAGAGCGTCTCAAAGATCTGGACCTGGACGCCTTCGCTGAAGAGCTTGAGAGACAGGTCTGTGTGGCTTTTACCCCGTCAATATTAAGTTATAAATAGAAACGAGATGAGAGCTTCACACAAATAAATAACAGCTGTATACATGTAATCACTATGTATGCCTTTCACCTACAAAAATATATGACATCCTTCTTTTTTCCCCTGTAGGGTTATGGCAACAAGGGCATTACTCTGTATGATATCCGTGCAGAGCTGAGCTGCAGGTACAAAGATCTGAGAGTCGCCTACAGGGTCCCCAACACTGAGGAGGTCTTCAACCTGCTCACCAAGGACACCCCAGAGACCTTTTATATTGGTAATACACACCACACTGATTTATATCATGAATTAAATGTCACCAAAGATGAAAAAGACATTATATTCCTAACTATAAACACTCAGGAGAAGAACTCAGTGCCTAACACAGGACTTTTATAAAAGGAGTGATGTTGCTATGATACCAGTGGCTGTAGAATTGCCGTCGGCCTGTGGTTGATGTTTTGCCTCCTTTTTCTTTCAGGTAAGCTGATCACCAGTATAGTAACTGGTATCGCTCACCGGCGGCCTCAGGGAGAGAGCTACGACCAGGCCATCAGAAACGACTCCACCGGGCTGTGGCAGTGTCCTTTCTGCCAGCAGGACAACTTCCCCGAACTCAGCGAGGTACCAGGCACAGGAGTGTTTCTCCTTTTGAGCAGTTAATGTTACAAACAGCTGAGTCTGGCATCTAAACATCATCTTGTTATGTGCCCGCTTCAGGTTTGGAATCACTTTGACAGCGGTTCGTGTCCAGGTCAGGCCATCGGGGTGCGGTCCAGATTAGATAATGGCGTCCAGGGGTTCATTCCCACCAAGTTCCTCAGTGACAAAACGGTCAAACACCCCGAGGAGAGGGTCAAGGTGAGGCGTTGTTGTTATTTGGTGTGCTTTGCTGATGCTTCAAACTATATTTCCGTATTTTTTTAAAATAGATTCCCCCGAAGAAAATGTATATATTGCTTATAAGCCGCTTTCACACTTTCAGTACTTTGCCGCACTTAGTTCCCAGCACTTAGTACCCCCATGGAACTAAGAGCCGGTCGTGTTGACACCGGAATAAGTTCCCTGAGGGAAGATTACGCAAATGAAGCCGCTGACGTCACTTCTTCTTCTTCTGCTTTGGGTTTACTGGCAGGCCGCAAACAACTTCACGGCGTATACTGCCACCCGAAGTCCCCGGAGTTGGGGACTGGCTTCAGTAGAAGCTGCTGGGAGTCCCAGCAGCTTCTACTGAAGCCTTCGGGGCGTGGTTTGCAATACGCCCAGCCAATCAGACATAGGAACTTTTTTCTCCCCAGGAAAGTACCTTTTTGGTGTGAACGCAAAATCCCAGGAACTATCGGAACTAAACCGGAAAAGTACTCCAGTTTGAAAGCGCCTATAGTTATCAGTTGGTGCCTGGCTATTTCTGTCCTTCCTGTCTTGTTTCCATCTATCGTCGCACATATATTAAACTGAATGGCTCCCCTTCCCTTCTCTTCCTTCAGGTGGGTATGACGGTTCACTGCCGCATCATGAAAATCGACATTGAGAAATTCAGCGTGGACCTCACATGCCGCACCTCCGATCTGATGGACAAGGCCAATGAGTGGAAGCTTCCCAAGGACAGCTACTATGACTTTGACAAAGAGACTGAAGACCAAAAACAGGAAGAGGACCTCAAAAAGAAACAACAGCGAACACGTGAGTATAATAACAGAATTAGTCAAAGTTGTTTGAATCAAAACGGCTAATAAAACGCTGCGTTTTGGTTGCTGTTTTCTCGTATTACAACTTGTTTACCCAACAACATTTACATCCACACCTCTCCCCTTATACGATTGTGCTTTTCCTCTGTCTCTGCAGCATATATAAAGCGTGTGATCGCCCATCCCAACTTCCACAATATCAGTTTCAACCAGGCGGAGAAAATGATGGAGACCCTGGACCAAGGAGACCTGATCATCAGACCCAGCAGCAAGGGGGAGAACCACCTCACGGTCACCTGGAAGGTAGGAGAGGAAGGAGCTCAAAAGGTGTCGGAAAACAACATGATCCGGGCTCACTGTGTGATGTGTTTTTTTAGGTGGCTGATGGCATCTACCAGCATGTGGATGTGAGGGAAGAAGGCAAAGAGAACGCATTCAGCTTAGGACACACTCTCTGGATCAACTCTGAGGTAAGAGTTTTTCTCCACTCATTTTTTTTGGCCTTCTCTTGTGCTTCATAATGAAACCTTATACACTGCGGGACATATGTGTTGTTGTGGTTGCTGCATGTTTTTTAAAGTATATTGCATTCTCTGCAGGAGTTTGAAGATCTGGATGAAATCAGTGCTCGGTACATTCAACCAATGGCGTCATTTGCCCGAGATCTCCTGGGGCATAAGTACTTTCAGGAATTGGGGAGCAAGGATGTATGTTATATACTGATTTACTTTTATATCATTTCAACTGTTCATAACACGAACAACTCAATTTAGTTTGCATGTAAAGTTGCACCTCTTATATCTTCTTTTTTTCTCTCTCCAATAGAAAATGGAGGAGTTGTTGGTCAAGACAAAGAGGGAGAAGCCTACTTTTATTCCATACTTTCTATCGGTATGTAAAGAGCTCCCGGGGAAATTCATCCTCGGCTACCAGCCTCGAGGAAAACCAAGGTGAGCAGATTATACTATATTTAGGTTTTTTGATTCTCCCCTGTATGAAGCCATGAGTAGAACATGTTGAATAAACAGGCTGTACTGATTTCAACATTATCCATTTTTTTAAATAACTTTTTTTGGATGTTGCTTCCTTTTTCTCAAAGCAGCATAACCTGACAATAACATCAAAGAAATTGTAAATGATATCTCAATAATATCTCAACCGATAGGTCCATAACCACTACATAAGCTCTAATCCAAATCTTTAATAAAGGGTTCCTAAACAGTATGAAAAGATATAGAGTTTGCGCTTTTTTCAAGGTCTGGATAAGTATAAAAGACATTTAAAAAAAATGTGTTTAAAGACTAATGATCTGATTTTGTTCTCTAAATATAAAATTCTGGAAAAAGATGATGAAACAAGCGGTGTACTCTTTAATGCCGTTTTGAAATGTCATGTTGTTGAAATGTCATGTTGTTGAAATGTCATGTTGTTGAAAGCAAGGCGTTGAAAGCAAGGCGTTGAAAGCAAGGCGTTGAAAGCAAGGCGTTGAAAGCAAGGCGTTGAAAGCAAGGCGTTGAAAGCAAGGCGTGCGACATTTAAAAAAAAAAAAAGATACTACTTTGATGAACAACAAGGTTTCCATACTAGGAGAACTAAAGGTCAACATGCTATCTGTTCCTCCTGTCCAGGGTTGAGTATGTGACCATCACCCCGGATGGCTTCCGGTACCGCTCACAGGTTTTCCCCACAGTGAACGGGTTATTCCGCTGGTTTAAGGACCATTACCAAGAGCCTGTGCCAGGTATGGAAGCACTCTTCCTAATGTGTATTGTACCACAAATAAAGGATGTAGTTGGTTCTAACGTTTGCTTCTCCATCAAAGGCGTCACTCCCAGCAACAGCAGTCGAACAAGGACTCCTGCGTCCCTGAACGCCACCCCAGCAAATATCAACATCGCAGGTGAGTCCCGCTCTTCTCCACACACACACACACACACACACACACACACACACACACACACACACACACACACACACACACACACACACACACACACACACCACACACACACACACACACACAGATATTCAGCATGAGTGGAGTTGTAGGACATTTAACCATCTCCTCATTTATTCCCTTCTCCCTAGACTTGACGCGAGCTGTCAACTCCCTCCCACGCAACATGACCTCTCAGATGTTCAATGCCATCGCCGCGGTTACAGGCCAGAACCAGAACCCCAACACCACCCCCGCTCAGTGGGGCTCCAGCCAGTACGGATACGGTGGCAGCACAGGGGGAGGAGGGGGGAGCTCCTCTGCGTACCATGTGAGTGCAGCTGCTAATATTCAACTACTGTGGAAGCAAACAAGCTGTTTCAGGGATTTCAATGAATCTCACGGTCACACGATAATACAAAGTTCTTCTCTTGTTCAATTATTTACAACTCTAGGTGCCTACATGATACAAAATATGGATACATAAGGACTTGCTGTTATGGTTGAGGAGAATTAGTAAAAATACAGTTCAGAAAACACCAAACCATCTGTTAAATAAAACATTTTTTACATTTTGATTTGATTTATTTAGAACGTGTAAAACAATAATACAAATAATAATTATAAACTGAAACAAGATAATTATGCTACTGTACGCACTTAAGCAGTGTCAAATTGATCAACAAAAATATAATTGATTTACAAATTCTATATAATCAAATGATCTACCTAATTACATAATCCGAAAAGGGGTGGGAAGGAGTTTACACTTTAATCCCATCCCTTCTCCCAAAAGCTAAATTAACATTTTCTTCTTTTATCTTTATTTTGTATTACATCTAATTACCTGATTCAAATCAATATGAGCAAGTTAAATACCAATATCGTGTTTGCGAAAGCATTTGAAACTTCAACTGAATTTACATGACATGTTTTTCTTGACTGATTTCTAAGAAAATTCTTGAAATAAATTAAATACATTTTTATCCCACATACTGCACATATTTTATTGCATTCTATTTCAATGTAAATTACTGCTTTATATTATTTTGTCTTGTTTTTTTGTAAGTTATTATGGTGTTCTTAAAATAGTTCGCTATCTGTGTTTTTTAAATTGTTGTTTTACTTTTATGTGTGCACCACGACACCAAGTCAAATTCCTCGTACGTGTCAACCTACCTGGTAGTAAACCTGATTCCCGCTCTCTCTCCTCTGCAGGTGTTTGCTACCCCTCAGCAGCCCATAGCGACGCCCCTGATGACGCCCAGCTACTCGTACACCACCCCCAGCCAGCAGGCTCTGGGCACACCGCAGTACGCCAACACCACCCCCCAGTCCTCACACTCCCACGGGAGCCTTCCACTCGGGAGCCACGTGTCACAACCAAGCCACCACAGCAGTCAACACAGCAACCCGTCCGGCACACCCACATCCTCCACCTCATCCAGAGGACGCACGCCACAGCAGCAGCAGCCGCCGCCACCAAAGTGAGTAGAGGGGGAGCAGGTGTGAGGGATGACAAAAAAAACAGACATCGAAATATAAGAATGTGTATTTAAGAGAAGATAAGATAGGACTTTATTTATCCCGAAGGAAATTGTTGTGCCAGTTACAAAAATACAATAAACACAGGAGCATAATAATGAAACTGTACTCTAACAGCGCAGTAAAAAGAGCAATTCAATAACTACAAGACACATAGACGGTCAAATCATTAATGTAAAAACAACTTTATTTATTTATGTATTTGTTTATTCCACACATGGCAGTTATTTTTTAAAGAGTGCAAAACATGTACTCTTTACAAAACATGTACACTTATACTGGTTGTTTTTTTTTAATCTTATTTGACCTGCCCCTTATCTTACTTTTACATTTACTATGGCTTTTTCTTTGGTAGTCCCAACCTATTTTCTCATATTAAAATGAACGCAGCGACAGGAGATGTACAGAAATGTTGGTGTGATCTGCATCTGATTTTCCCTTTTACCTCAAGTTGAATTGTGTCAATGTACATTTTGCATTCTCCAACTCAAATCAACCCGTTACTGGAACAGTTCAATCAATGAGTCGTTGTTTTTCTGACACTAGAATGGTGCTAGACCTTATTCTGATTGATTTTAAGGCTAAGCAGCCGTCTTTTACTAAAACCCCTCCCTCTCTCCTCTCCTCTCCCCTCCCTCTCGCAGGCCCAGCGGCAGCAACGCCTCGCAGTGGACTGGGGCAAGATGGCGGAGCAGTGGCTGAAGGAGAAAGAGGCGGAGGGTCGGAAGAAGACCCCGAGGATGACGCCCCGCCCGTCCCCCAGCCCCATGATCGAGAGCACGCCCATGTCCATCGCCGGAGACGCCACACCCCTGCTGGACCGAAATGGGACCGATAGGACACGGAGGGGGGCGTCGCTACCCCCACCCCTGCCCAACTCCATCCTTTGTACTGCTTCTTCATCTGGATAACCCTCAAACTGTTCTCCACAACCCATCAGCCCTGTCCATTCATCAGTCACCTCTCCCCCTCCTCATATGTAGATGTAGTGTTGTAAAGTCTGCCATCATGGTTAATCTCAACTCCTTCCTCCTCCTCCTCCTCCTACCCCTCCCCCTCCCCCATCTCCTCCCATATGTTCCCCTCCTGACCTCCGGCCGTCTCCTCTGGCCTGACTTAGTATCTGATACAGTCAGAGTAACACTGTATACGTTACTCATAAAGTCAGCACAATGGCAAAAAAAAGAAGCTTGAATATCAGACAGCAGTTACACATAGGATATGGACCTACACAGACAATGTCACACAAGCTGCCCTACCTTCTTTACTCAGCGATTGCTTTTAGTTTAATCTATGAATGGTTTTGACAGAGGCGCACAGTCTCATCTTCAAAACCCACTTTTCCTCTATAAGTGGTTAGTGGATTTTTGCGAGCAGTTGCCAAAAGAGCGCTTTGCCAAGCCAATCAGGACATTTAATTTTTGTATGGAATGCGTCACAATGAATAAAACAGTTTTTTCTGTTTGAATCTCAAGCCTCCCGCTCTTCACATCTGTTAAAACAAACACACCTGAGACCACAAACACACATACACCTGCGAATGTGAGTGTTGAGGCTGATTTAAAAAATCTAAATCAAGGAGAAACCTCTCATGTCAGCTGAGTTTATCTCAAACATGAAATACTGTCTGTCTCCACCATGCTGTATTCTGATCAACTGCCTGATGTGTTCGGCTCCGTAGATAGCCTCTATTGTATGTTGACTCCTATTGACACTAACAACATGCACCTTTGGAGGTAACTGTGGTTGTTGAGAGGACTTCTATGTGAGAAAGTGAAGAAACCGTCATTTATTAAACAATTGATTTTTAGTAACAAGTGGAAGTCAGTATCATGTCTGTGTCAGAGCGTCATAATTTAAGTTGGCTCCAATTTGAATCCCTTGGGTTTTTAATGTTTAGTGAGTATTTCACGTTTGACACTGGGGTTTGAAGTGTGCCACCACGCCGGATGTGATACATTTCTGCGTATTGGCTACCATCGCACTGACTTGCCACTGCGTGTATATCTCTTTGTGTGTATAATAATCAGAAGTGCACGCAGCTATTTCAGTAAAAGAAATATATTGTCGTTAAAAAAAAAACATTAAATCTCTCGTGGTCGTCGTGCGCAAGTTTTTCTCTGCATCCTCTTGACTTACGCATTTTAATGTCTTCTTCTTCTTGCTGTGCCTCTGCCACAGTACAAACAGGCAGCGCTGGTATTCAATGGTGTGCTTCATATTGCTGTGTGCCGAGTATAAAGGTCCCAGAATATGCATTTTGTTTTAAGTAATTATGGTTTTCGAGTACTTGTTTTTTTACGTCTCCCGCCAGATTAAGATACTGCAACTTTCTCAGCAAGGCTGTGATTGGTTCCTGGTAGTTCGTTAGAGAGGAGGAATGATGTCTTTGGCACTGCTGATGACCTTTTCTACCTGTGATCCCTTTAATAAAAGTGTTCATATTAAACCCTGAGTCTTGCCTATGCTACTTTCGGGAAAACACTTAGTCTGGTCATGTGATGTACATCTTTGTGTGTGTGGAAATGTGATTAGCTGGGAACAGAATGTGACATTTTACAAAACATTACCGTTCGTTCGGCTATTTAGCTTTTCTACTTCAACAAAAACACAAAACGGTGATAGAACCAATTTATTTACAAGTCATAATCCATGAGCTGTAATTAAAGACTGTTTCCAGATAAGAACAAATGCAGTCTGATAAAACTGAGCGAGCAAATCAATTAACTTCAGATGCAACTTCCTGTTTGCTTGCATTTATGAAAACAATCCCTCCATTTTCAAGATCATGAGAACCCTTATGTCAGAGGAGAGATGCGTTGTGGGTAAGACTGCGGTCATGTGTGCTGGCGCAGGCTTCACATTAGCAGCACAGACACATGACTGCGAGGAAACAAAAATAAATGCACTCGTAGTCTGGCACTGACATTCTCTCCAAAAAACATGTGGCCTGGTAAGGAGACACAAGTGCAGTTAAACAAAAGAAGAGAATAATCTTCAACACGCATATTACAAAGCTTTAAAATGTAACTCCATCCAGCAGTACAAACATTCCTGAGAGGACTTGTCTTAACTTAGAAATCAATATACAACCTCCTCTCAGGCCATCTGAGAGCAACACAAATACATGTTTTAGTTGATATGTCATCACTTTATATACAGTCTGTTCATTATATCCACAGTGTGCATGGTGAGTCCATATTTCAGTCTGATTTCCCCCTCCTCTGTGCCGTCATGTGTTGCTGTGTGCTCAGTACAGTGTATCCAGGCGGCCATTTTCTGATCCAACCCAGTCTCACGGCATTTCGTGTTCACCAACACGATTTTTAATCTATTGATTCGTGTTCACCAACACGATTTGCCCCTTTTTTTCGTGTTGCACAGCACGATTTTAAAAGCAATGTATTTCTACTGCCTACAGCACGTCTTTTTCTCCGGTTGGGTCGAGGAAGACCGGAAGCTGTGTGGTTCATACAAACATGTTCTTACTCAATATCAAGCCACAGTTAATTAATCATATAATTTCGGACTTTTGTTGCCGTCTGTGAGGAAAATAAATGGGGCTCAGAGCCTCAGGATACTGAAATCTGTATTTTTTTAAATCTTTTTTTCCTTCTAATTTGTTATTCTTTTCAAAATAACACACTGTTATTTACTCACCAATAACACTCAATTATCCTTGCTTTTATTTATTGGTTTAATTCCATAATCTCGGCGTCCGTCAGGAACTACATTTCAAAATAAAAATAACCGGAAACAGACGTAGGCATTTCGAGCGATTACCCAAGATCCGCAGCTATGGTTTTAAGCTCGCTTATTGGATGTTTTAGCCGCAATGCATGCTGGGATTTGGTGTTTATATGATATGAAATCCGGAAAACATTTTTAAAAGAATAAAATAATACTTAATCCGAGTGTTCTTGCTTTCTCTTTGAAAGTCATCACATAACGGCATTGTAATACACGGTTCGGCTGCATTGTATATTACAGATCTGCCGTAGTTCTTTATTTATAGAGCCCTGATGAGAAGACCTTTGGAAAAACTAAGAAAATGCCGCCGAAAACTGAATACTTGACGTGGATCATAAATATATTCAACAATTAAACAACATCTTCAATTTCTCTTCACACAATACGTCTCCTTGCAGTATCAACACTAATTCGGCTGACTTTTACATTTGATCTAATTCCAAGATAGGTTATATTTACACCCATAACGGTGCCACAGCTGATATAAAAGGACTGTAGTTTTTAAGATATTACTGATTTTCTTTGAATGTCAGAATGTAAATACTGAGTCTGAAATAGTATAGCAATATGCTGTAAAATTATGTGAAAGCATGAATAAAACGTGTCCTACACTAATAATACAAAGTTATATATGGCCGTGTGTACCTTGGTGTGCACCGCCTAGTGGTTAAAGCACGTTATTGAATTATTGTTGTATGTGTTATAATATAACCACATAAAAACAATAATGTACTCTTAATATTTTTTTCATCAAATATATTTGAATAAAAATATGAAGAGTACATACTTTCATAGGGGGAAAGTAGAAGGTCAATGATAGAAATATAGAATATAAAAAGTCAAGAAGATACTAAGTGATCTCTACAATAAAAACAGTTTAGTGCTGGATGTACAAAAGATATTAATAGAGGAGGATTGCAAAACAGAAAAACGAATTAACCTTTATTTAAACATTAATAAACAGATTAAGGTCTTCTTTTAAATAATGAAAAAAACTTTGGGGGGTATCTATCTACAGATAAATATCTAGCCTGACAAAGTACTTAACGTCTAATATATTGCTTTCCTGCAATGTTAACTATGTTGAAGCACTTATTTTAACTGATATTATACATATGAATTATACTCTTATGTAGATAGAATAAGAAATGTGCAGAATATGAATATGTTTAATGGTGGAGGTACGCACATATTGATAGATGTCTTGTAATGCACTGTTGAAGAACCTGTGACCCAAGTGTTTCATTCATTGCATAACTACACCGTAGTTGTGTATATGATATGTCAATAAACCTTTGAAAATCTTGAAAGGGATGTGCAAAATAGCCATAATATACAGTCTTTAATTAACTATTAGTAGAGAATAACGAGTAATGAATATACTTTATTACTCGTTTCCATTTATGTCAATTGCAGATACATGTTTAGTCTTCTCAAGCACCAACTATCAAATATCTCTCCTGATTGTTGGCACTTGACCATCACCTTACCTGAATTTTACTCAGGTCACGTGTAACTAAAGTCTGATTTAAGGGTTGTTTATATTTCACATAATTAATCAGAATCTGCAAAGTAACTCAAATAAATGCAGTGGAGTAAAAATACCAGGTTAACCTCTGAATTGTCGTGGAGTAGAAATACAAAGTAACAATGAGCTGTCATGTGGGTATATATTAATGCTGCGCATTATGGACACAAGCGATTTTCACCCATTTATTAATTATATGTTTTACATTTGATAACACCAATGTGTTTATTACTGGCAACTTCTAATTGTGGGAAAAACGAAAACGTTCAGCAGAGACGTCCCATAGAACATTTTGCGAAACACAATAGCCAGCATGTGTAGTTCTGGGGGGGCGTTCGATTCCAGTTTTGGATAGTCTGGCGTGGTTTCGTTCCATTTCACACAGCTGTTTGACGCTCTGTGTAACCTTACGGGGACTGTAGTCCTAAACGATAGCTGGCGATTATGGGTAGTGTAGTGTCTTCGACCATTCTAAACTCAGAAATGTTGACAATCGCAATGATGCTCGAAATGTCCCTTATAGTCCTAAGTCTGTTTCTGGTTATTTTTATTCAGTTCCTGACGGACGCCAAAAAAGCCCGAGATTATGGAATTAAACCAATAAATAAAAGCAAGGATAATTGTGTGTTAACTTATTGGTGAGTAAATAACAGTGTGTTATTTTGAAAAGAATAACGAATTAGAAGGAAAAAAATATTTAAATACAATTTCCGTATTCTGAGGCTCTGAGCCCCTTTATTTCTGAGCCCCATTTATTTTCCTCACAGACGGCAACAAAAGTACGAAAATATACGATTTAAAATAAAAGCAATAATTGTGGCTTGATATTGAGTAAGAACATGTTTTTATGAACCACATGCTTCCGGTCTCCCACGACCCGACCGGAGAAAAAGACGTGCTGCAGGCAGTAGAAATACATTGCTTTTAAAATCGTGCTGTGCAACACCAAAAAAAGGGGCAAATCGTGTTGGTGAACACGAATCAATAGATTAAAAATCGTGTTGGTTAATACAAAATGCCGTGAGACTGGGTTGTCTGATCAGCAGCAGTTGGATTTCCTCTTGGTTGGTGTCCGATCGGCCTCAGTGCTGTCTGTGAGCCCTGGGAGGAACACACATTCAAATTAAATAATTGATTTGGCTTTAAAGGGAACAATGTGAGATACAGCATAAAGGGTTTGAATGATAGAGCTGTATAATACTGTACCAACAATGCATTCTAGAAACATAAGAGCCACACTGGTGCATTAGGAGTATTGGGATACTTATTTTTACTATATTTCTGATGAAGTAGGTCGCAAGATGATAAAAGGGATTAGAATGAAAGAATAGAAGTGTCTTTCTCTTGACTTTGTTCCCTTTGATATGAAGGCACATTTCATTGCGTTTCAGTAATAGCATGTGTAAAATCCATCAAAGCAAGCGATCTAAGAAGAAACATCCTTTTGTGGCTCAACTGCTGATAAGAGGGCACATGTAGTCATTTCATTACAAGCAGCACTCTCAGAAAGAACACAGTCTTCACAAGTAAGCCTCTGTTTAGTCCGTCTCGTGCAAACGATACACATTCCTGTCGCCGTTCCACTGACTGACAGTGTGAGGAACAGGAGGGAAAAAGAAAACTGCTAGCAAGTGAACATGGATGTTAACGACGTAAAGTTTGAAATATTTCAGCTTTGCAGGATCTTCCTGAGGAAGACCTTTGACATTGTTTTAACCTCAAGGAAACACCCAATGTGAGTTGGTAGGAAGCACTGAATGAAAACAGAACTCGTTTTCTTTTAAAAAAGAAACGCAGCTCACCTTTAACTTTACGAGCTTACAAACAAAACAAATTTGGCGGACACTTATTACTACATTTATATTAATCTGCAGCTGGAAATAGCCCCAATAAATCCATGAACTACTGCTTTTTGAGTAGCCTCAATTTGTAATGTCAATTTGTAGAAAAAGATTTGTTTTAATCAATTAACATCTACAAAACAAATAAAGCACCACAGAGTATTTGTAGATGGGGTTGGTTTTGTTTTTATCATAGATTTGTCGGCAGTGGCTCCGTCAGTAGGGGCTTCGACTGGGAGCCATAGGGTCGCTGGTTCAAGTCCCCGAACAGACTTAAAATATGGAGTGTGGACTGCTACTTAGAGAGGTCCCAGTTCACCTCCTGGGCCCTGCTGTGGTGCCCTTGAGCAAGGCACCGGACAACCCCCCCCCCCCCACTCCCATTGCTCCCCGAGCGGCTGTACAATAGCTGCCCACTGCTCCTACTAGACTCCTGGTACTAGGATGGATTAAAAGCAGGGAACACATTTCACTGTGTGTGCTGTGTGCTCTGCATGTGTGACCATTACAGAGGGTTTCATCCCTTAAATTCTATAATGCTTAGGTTTAGGGGAACTAGTTGGTATTGATAAAATAAAAAGTTGTTAGTATGATGCTGGCTTATTAATAATGAGACTTTGATTGAGTAAACTGATTGAGTAACTGACTTACTGATAATGTCACCGTCGTTTCTCGCACCACTTTTTCTCGAGCTCCGACAACACGTTAGCCTCGAAAGTCAGAGAGGCCACACGGAAGAAGAAATTCATGACACCATATCCTGAGACGATGAAGAGACGGGGAAAGAGTTTAGTGAGAGGGAAAGACATCAAATGAAAGCATGAAGGGGTGAAGGGGTGACAGATGATGGGATGTGTGACTGAATCCCACCTGACTGGCAGACACAGCCCAGTAATCCGGCTTGATTTCCTCAGAGAATCTGATGGCTTCCTGCTCAATCTGAGACAACTGTTCAGGAGACTGAGGAGAGAGAGACAGAGAGGGGGCAATGTAACAGGGAACAATAGACTGAAGGCACTATAGAATCGGTTGATACTCTGGCTCAAAGTTACATATTCAGAGCTAAACTGATGAGTTGATTCGATGGTTAGTCAATCTACAGAAACGTATTTGGCTGATTTTGATAGGAGTTGACAAAATGCCAACATTTTTACTTTATATGATAGGAAAAATCACACCAGCCATTAAAATAACATTAAAACATACCATTAACAAATCTACAAATTTGTATTTCATTGTTGCCGTTTTTTGTTGTTGTTGACAATCCACTTATCAATTAAGAGTCTTATTTTTGGAATTCTTGCACCCACACTGAGGTCCTTCTTGGTGCCGACAAGGAACAGTAAAACACTGGAGGGGTCATTTTCCTTCATGGCGTCCTCCAGCCACTGCCTGCACACACACACACACACACACACACACACACACACACCACACACACACACACACACACCACACACACAACACACACACACACACACACACACACACACACACACACCACACACACACACACACCACACACACACACACACCACACACACACACACACACACACACACACACACACACCCACACACACAACACACACACACACACACACACACACACACACACCACACACACACACACACACACACACACACACACACACACACACACACACACACACACACACACACACACACACACACACACACACACACACGATTCAGCCTCAACTTGTATTTTAATGGTACAATAATTGTATCGTTATTTCTTACCTGGCATGTGCTAAAGAGCTGACGCTGCTCAGGTCAAACACCACTATAATGGCTGGAGAGACAAACAGTACAAACAATGAAAAGGTGTTTGTGTGTGAGAGAATATACACAATACTCTATCATGAGATCTGTAACAGTGTGCTGTCGAGCTTCATTCCACCTTGTGCTCCTCTGTAATAGTTGAAGCGATGCATTTGAAGCGCTCCTGACCCGCTGTGTCCCACCTGAAATGGATCAGATACAGCTTTGATTGTGGTGTTGGAATATTAAGCAACAAGTGTGTCCTTCACGTTGAGTTAAGAGTCATGAACAGGTTATAATGTCAAGGTCAAACTTGTGAGGTCCAGGCTCTTGTCATCTCACGCCTAGACTACTGCAACTCCCTCCTGGCTGGTCTACCTGCATGTGCCATCCGACCTCTGCAGCTCATCCAGAATGCAGCGGCTCGTCTGGTCTTCAACCTTCCTAAATTCTCCCACATTACTCCGCTCCTCCACTGGCTTCCGGTAACTGCTAGAATCCACTTCAAGACAATGGTACTTGCGTACCATGCTGCGAATGGATCTGGCCCTTCCTACATCCAGGACATGGTTAAACCGTACACCCCAGCACGTGCACTCCGCTCTGCATCAGCCAAACAGCTCGCTGCACCCTCGCTGCGAAGGGGACCCAAGTTCCCATCAGCAAAAACACGTGGGTTTGCTATCCTGGCTCCAAAATGGTGGAATGAGCTCCCCATTGACATCAGGACAGCAGATAGCTTACACACCTTCCGGCGCAGACTGAAAACTCATCTCTTTCGACTCCACTTCGAGCGATAGAACTATTAACAAAGCACTTACCTAAAGCCAGTTGAGTAGCACTTGAAATGTTTTTGCTCTATGAAACCTGATGTACTTATATGATTCTGTTTTCTTCAAGTTTGTATTTTGTTGGTCGAACGCACTTATTGTAAGTCGCTTTGGATAAAAGCGTCAGCTAAATGCAATGTAATGTAATGAGGTAGTTGGTTTGTAGTGACATACTTACAGCTGTAGACTGAAGGGAACACCGAGCACCTCGAAGCGCTCCATCTCAAAATCCACCCCTATGGTTGCTTTGTAGTTCTTATCAAACGCACCCTTACGAAACCTTAAAGGAGCGCAGAGTGAAAGAGAACCAACAATCATCAATGTCTTTTATTATCAATTTATTTCTCCACTATTAACTGTTTTTGATTAATCATTTTGGTCTATAAATTGATTTCCTAAAGCAATACAAGGAACTGATGCCTCGATAAAATCTACATTAGCAAACAAGAACATCAGCTATACAATTGGCTACTTCGATAACGTTTTCTTTTCTAAAAGCTTGTCACTGGTTCAAATTCCTTCAAAAGGAAACAATTAACCGCACACACAGACTGAAAGGGCCTTGGTTTATGTTTATATTTTGATTGGCACATTTTTGTGGCAGGTAGTACATAAGTAAAATGTAATCAAAACATTTAAGTTTCTAAGTGTCTTTGTCTTAGCTGGCAGATTTCCAGCACTTCTATGATTAAGCAAAAAGGTAAAATAAGCAAAATGAGATCACTCATCTAAAACTTAGAAATGTAATTGGTCTTTGAAATAATTTTAGTTTTTATCAAAAAAAGAGAACATCAACGTATAACTCAATTAGGGACAAGAGTTAAACGTAAGTAATAACCATTATGTGCCTCACATAAGTTTCATGCTCTGTTTTGGAACAATGTTAAATTGCATCATCTCTATCAAATCAGTTTTCATTTGTTTTTGTTGAAGACATTGTAATGATGCCCTTCAGCACTACTGAGGAGAGGCTTGAACAAGTAATGCTTTCATAATAAAAATCAGATCACATTTCAACAAAAAATGTAATGCCACATAATCCTTTAAAGTTTAATGGATCTTATTATTCATGACTTCTTCTCACCTGCTGATCAGACATGTTTTCCCAACTGCAACGTCTCCCACTACGATTACCTTAGCAAGATTAAAGCTGGCAACAGAAAGACAAAACACTCATTCATGACCCACAACAGCATGAAACACACAGTAACAGCAACATGATTATTAACACGCGGACATCATTTTACCCCTTCAAAAAGGTTCCGCCCAGACCCCTTGATGCAAATCCAAAACAGCTTTATGAGTCAAATGTGTGATAAGTTTGTTAAGGTTTATGAGTGTAACAGCTGTAAAGTATTGAGAGATGCACTCATCAAATGTTGTATGTGATGTATTAAAGGTAGGGTAGGTAAGAATGGAGAAACCAGCTCGAGTGCGCTAGAATGTGAAAGTACGCCGCCCTGCCACTTCCTTCAGACTTCCTTACAAAGCCCCTCCTCCAACACACACATGACCAATGAGGGCACGAGATAAATTTGTGCACAGAGGCACATTG
>NC_047516.1:15991699-16002713 GCF_902827115.2 Pseudochaenichthys georgianus
AGGAAACCAGTGGTGGACAAAGAAGGCTCTGGAGATCCAGCAGTTTGCCGACTCTGGTGATACAAGAGGATTCTTTGATGCCACAAGAGCGGTATATGGTCCCAGCTATCGCCGCCTAACCCCCCTTTGCTCTATAGATGGGCTCTTGCTTCTGAAGGACAAGGATGCAATAGCAAACAGGTGGAAAGAGCACTATAAGGACCTCTTAAACAGGGACACCATTCCTGAAATGGAGGCTCTTGACCAACTCCCTCAACAGCCCATAGTTGAAGGCATGGGAGAACCACCCAGCCTGGGTGAGGTGCAGGATGCCATTAAGAATATGAAAAACAACAAGGCTGCTGGGCCCGACGGCATCCCAGCAGAAGTCCTGAAGAAAGGCGGACCCGATCTTCTTAAGCACATCTCAAAATCTGGGAAGAAGAGGAAATCCATGCTCAGCTTAGGGATGCCTTAATTGTCTCCATATTTAAGAAGGGAGACAGGGCAGACTGCGGAAATTACCGTGGCATTTCTCTCTTGTCCACCATAGGGAAAGCCCTAGCTCGGGTGTTGGCCAACAGACTCACCCCCCTGTCAGAAAGCATCCTTCCTGAGTCTCAGAGTGGATTTCGCCCAAACAGAGGCACTACAGACATGATTTTCACTACTCGCCAACTGCAAGAAAAATGCCGGGAACAAAATCAACCATTATACTTGGCCTTCATAGACCTCACCAAAGCCTTCGACTCAGTGAACCGTCAGGCCCTCTGGCTGGTACTGGCAAAAGATTGGCTGCCCAGAAAAATACGTCCGGGTACTGAGACTGCTGCATGACCATATGTCAGCCCAGTACTCCGTGGCAGACGAAACTGAACCCTTCCGGGTCGACACAGAAGTAAAACAGGGATGTGTCATCGCTCCAACACTATTCTCCATCTTTGTTGCTGCTATCCTACATCTCACAAGCAAGCATCTGCCCCAGGGAGTCAACATCATGTACAGAACTGACGGCCAACTCCTCAACATCAACCGTTTCAGGGCTAAAGGTCAAACCACCACCATATCGATCATGAAGCTGCAGTATGCGGACGACAACGCCCTTGTAGCCCTCTCGGAAGAGGACCTACAGGGTATCCTATCAGCCTTTGCGAAAGCATACAAACAGCTCAGTCTAGCCATCACCATAAAAAAGACCCAAATCCTCCACCAACCACCACCAAACAGCAGTACGCCTGTCCTACCCCCAAACATCTCCATTGACAACATCAGACTGGAAAATGTGGACCACTTCCCATACCTTGGCAGCCTCCTATCACCAAAAGCTGTTATTAATGATGAAATACACCATCGCCTCAGCTGTGCCAGTGGGGCTTTCTCAAGGCTAAGGAAGAGAGTCTTTGAGAACCGTGACCTCCAAGCAAAGACCAACATCTTGGTCTATAAAGCTGTGGGCGCTCCCCACTCTTCTGTATGGATCAGAAAGCCTGGACCACATACAGCAGGCACTTAAAGGCACTTGAGGCATACCATCAGATCCCTCCGAAAAATCCTCAGGATTAGCTGGGAGGATCGGCGCACTAACACCAACGTCCTGGAGGAGGCTGACATTCCCACCATCACTGCCACCATTGCCCAAAACCAGCTGAGATGGACTGGCCATGTTATCCGCATGCCTGACTCTCGCCTCCCAAAACAAGTCCTTTATTCCCAACTTGCTAAAGGGAAACGGGCCCCTGGAGGCCAAAAGAAGAGGTACAAAGATAACATAAAAACAAACCTAAAGAAGTGCCACGCCACATAGACCTAAAAGCTTGGGAAGACATGGCAACAGACCGGGCGACCTGGAGAAACCTTGCCGTGAGGGTGCTGCACTATACAATGATGACTCTGCCATGCTGCACAAGACAAGCGCAGACTCAGGAAGGAGAGAACCAACCAAACAGGTCCAACCCAAACCCTCCACCACTACATTCCCATGTCCACATTGCACAAGAATAATCGGGTCCAGAATCGGCCTCTATGCCCACCTGAAGACCCACAAGGACCAAGAAGGAGGACAGTCATACTCGACTAGGAGTGACCGCCGGTGTGTGTGTGTGGTGGTGTGTGTGTGTGTGTGGTGTGTGTGTGGTGTGGTGTGTGTGTGTGTGTGTGTGTGTGTGTGTGTGTGTGTGTGTGTGTGTGTGTGGTGTGTGTGGTGTGTGTGTGTGTGTGTGTGTGTGTGTGTGTGTGTGTGTGTGTGTGTGTGTGTGTGTGTGTGTGTGTGTGTGTGTGTGTGTGTACATGTGAGAAATGACCCGGTCCTTCTTCACAGGTGGTAACATGCTGCTGCAGTTGATCAATGAACACACACACACACACACACACACACACACGCCACGCCTTCAGGTTATCAAGCTCACTGACAGCAAGCCCAACAAACAGGATGGAGCATCAGCAGAGAAGGAAAAATAGGCATTCATAAAAAATAAAAAGCAGAAAAATCTGAAGTTTTACTAAGTTTAACAACTTTACCTGAAACTGGAAGCTTAAACTGCTGGAGGTAATGTGTTCTGGGCCTGGAGATGTGATGTTGTATACAAGTGTTGCTTAGAAAATAAATCCAGAACAAAGGCAAAAATGAGTCTCACAGCACCGAACTGAATCTGCTGGACTGACAGCAGACAGACAACATTCAATTAATGAGATTCTCCCTGTATGAGTGAATACCTGAGAAACAGCTCTACCCTGCGGCCACAGGGTGTTCCTACACAATTTCACTGATGATTATCAACATCAGTGTATCTCCAAAAATCAAGTGTCTCTCCATTTGAATGGGTAATTATGGCCAGCGGATCTCCTTCTCAACAGACTGCTGCAGCTCTGCTGTCACAAGGACAGATACAGGAAAACATTCCTGCCCACTTGCAATAACTCTCTATAACAAATCACCTCTGGCTGGCAGAGAACTCTCTGCTCCATAGCTTCTCTAATAACTGGACTTCAACTACCACTGTACATTTACATTCACATTCTATTTCATATTTGAATAATCCATTCTTGCAAAAATAATATCTCGCATTCTATTTGTTACTGGAAATTTCCACATGTATATTTTCCACATGTATATATATATTTTTTTTAACTTATAACTTTTTTATGCTATTTTATTTCTATTTCTGAAATATTTTGGACTATTCTGAGTCTTCATTTTTCTTATGTACATTGCCTTGTGTTTTTATGCTGCTGCAACGCAAACATTTCCCAAATTGGGATCAATAAAGTACCTATCTATCTATCTATCTTTCAGAGTTAAATCATGTTACTCCATTACATTTATTAAGTACCTTTAGTACATTTTCAGGATTGGATTAATGATGTGAATACAGTCAACAGAACAAAAAAATGAAACCTGGAGTAAAATCACAAGCTTCAGCCTCAAGTAATTAAAACTAGCTACACATTACAAGCTTTGATAAACATTACAATGAAAACATATACTATATTATTCTGAAATCTGCATAATGATACTTTTACTTTTGATACTTTATGTATTTTGATGCTAATAAGTTTATTTTTGTGATTGAGTAACATTAAGCAGGGCTTTTACTTGTAACAGAGTATTCCTACACTTCGGTACTTCTACCTGAGTACATCATATAGTTCTGGCAGAATAATCATGGATCCCGACGCCTCTTTCCTTCTTTTGTTCTCTTTTTCTTTTCTTTACGGGAGAGTTTAGCCTTCAAGAATCCAACGTTTGGTGCTCTCCACAAATATAAAAATGAATATTTGAGGTAATCTAATGTTTGTTGTCCACAGCTGACGTTATACCGGCCGGACTTCTTTCTGCGGATTGAGAGGACTGCACGTAGTCCCTTTATCATTCTTAGCACACCTCTGCTAAGGGTCACTAGATCCTTAGCAGAGTTGTGTTAGCGAGTATTAACCTCTGAAATGTCCACATTTACCAATCAGAATTGAGTATTCAAACAAAATCATGTATGATAAATGTTTATTATTAATTCAAGATGTCATTCAAAGTCATATTTCCTTCTTGTTTCCTGAGCACAAATGTGGAGGTGGTGAAAGCTTCCTGTGTGTGTGAGGAGCTTCCCGATCCCACCAGCACAGAAGAAGAAGAAGAAGAAGAAGAAGATGTAACAACGTCCTCTGTGCTGGTCGGGCTGGGGAGCTCCTCGTCCTCTCGGCTGGTGGGTGGAGCGGGGGTTGTCGGGGGCTGGGGTGAAGGGCATGGAGGTCCTTACTGTACTCACAGGGTCTGGGACTAAGCTGAGAGCGGTCTGCTGTGGTGCTGGGTCTTTCTGGGATCATCGGTTGGTGATCCACTCTCAGCTGCCAAAAACACCAAGAGGAGTCCTGCCCTGTGAGACAGAAACACAAACAATAAATACTCAAATATACAACCTCTGAACTGTTGCAAGCTGTTAAACGTAACCTTCAATGATGGACAAATATGACAAAACTCCAATAATAAATACAATCCTTGTGAGGGGATCACTTACTAAGCCCCAAATGACAACCCGCTCTTAATCAGTTGTCATCCTGTCTTTTCGTGTGGTCTGCAGTAACTCATCTTCTTCGTCTGAACATCCTGGAACACCTTGAGTTTCAGTCTTCCACGGAGTTGCTTTTTGTAGGAAGGTTGATGCAGCGTGGGTAATGCTGGAGACCTGTTAGAAAACCTGAAAGAGACTTGGAGACTTTTCGTGATGTTAATGGTCACTGCTTTAGCACTATATGTTGCACCTAGAAAAACTGAGCAGTACTTGAGTAAATGTGCTTGAATTAGTGTAACCACTGTCTTAAACGATTTACTTACCTGTCTTGCAAAGCCATACTTTAAAAAGAAAGAATACACAACCATACCATGTTAACTTACCTCTGGTATCAGCATCGACCATCATCACATTTTTTATCCAAAAGTAAAAACGATATAAAAAATTAAGTAATATATTAATAAAAGCTCTGGTGCAACATTTGACTTATCGACCCAGCAAGACGTGTTTGAAGATGCCTGGGGCTTCATCAGTCCTGATAGAGACAAAGGATTTCAAATCCTGTAGCAAATACTTGCAGGTGGGAGCTGCTGGACGAGAGGGGAGTGATACACCATCGTCTACAACGTCCTCTTCATCCTCTTCCTCTACCTCTGCTATCAGCATTGACCATTATCAAATAATATTAAAAAGACAGTAATATATAAATAAAAAGCCCCAATGCAATTTTGACCTATCACAAAACCTGGTATTGTCACAATTCACATGTTATGTCACATTTGTAGTTTTGTCTGTGTTGGTGTTTTCTTGTCTTGGGTTTCCTGTCTTAGTGTTAAGTGTTCACCCCCGTTTCCTGCCTGTCTGCTTTCTGTCTGTTTCCCTCCCTGATTACCCGATTGTGTTCACCTGTTGTCCTTGTGTTTCTCCTCCCCTGCCCGGCTGTTTCTCGTTGTCATGATTACCCCTTCTTGTATTTAGTCTTGTCTCTGTCTGTGTTCAGTGTTGGGTCATTGTTTGTTGGTGACGGAGTTCACCGGAGAGTGTTCTGTTCTGTATTGTCATTTATCCTTTATCCTTGGAATAAAGGGTTTCTCAAAGTTATCTGCATTTGGGTCCTGCTTCCTTCACTCATCCGTGACAGAATGACCCAACCCGAAATGGACCCAGCAGACGATCCTTTTGAGGTGGAGCTGCAACATTTCTCTTTTCCTTTGGAATGTTGCCACGATTGGTGGAAGGAAGCGTCCAGTGTTCGGCTGAAGGAGGCCGCACCGGTTGGCGATGGAGAAGCCCGACTTGGTGGAATTCTTACCTGACTGGATGTTGGACTTCCTCTGGAGGTGTGATTTCCAGCCTGCTGACTACGACGTCTCGGAGTGGTCCGTCTGGGGTCAACCCATGCTTCTGTCCCAGTTCCTGCTCCTGTTCTGGAGTCATGTGCTGGAGTCGTCAGGCTTATGGAGGCCCACGGAGTATTCAGGCGGCTGCTAAGAAGAGTCGTCGCAAGGCCAGACAAGGAGCACGGGCCCCAGCAGCCATGGTTCCAGTCCCAGTACGGGCCCCAGCAGCCATGGTTCCAGTCCCAGTACGGGCCCCAGCAGCCATGGTTCCAGTCCCAGTACGGGCCCCAGCAGCCATGGTTCCAGTCCCAGTACGGGCCCCAGCAGCCATGGTTCCAGTCCCAGTACAGGCCCCAGCAGCCATGTTCCAGCCCCAGTACAGGCTCCCGCAGCCATGTTTTCGGCTCCAAGACCGCCCCACACAGTCATTATCCAGGCTCCAGAACTGTATCGTACAGCCATGTTTCCAGCTCCAGGGCCGGCCCCAGCGGCCATGGTCCCGGCTCCAAGAGCGCCCTATACAGTCATGTTTCCGACTTCAGAGCTGGATCTTATAGACAGGATTCTGGCTTCAACAGCCATGATTCTGGCTTCAATTCCGGTCCCTGCAGCCATGGTTTCAGCCCCAGTTCTGGCCCCAGCAGCCATGATCCCGATCCCAGCTGCCACAGTCCCATCTCGGGTTCCCTCCTCTGGTTCCTCCTGAGTCCCCTCTTTGGTTTCCCTCTCGAGTCCCTTCTAGTTACTCCTCTAGTCCCTCCTCTAGTCTCTCCTCTAGTCCCCTCTGTAGTCCCTTCTCGAGTCCCTCTCTGTTTCAATCTCCAGTTCCCTCTTAGTCCCCTCTGGTTCCTCCTCGAGTCCCCTTTTGGTTTCCCTCTCGAGTTCCCTTCTCTAGTTGCTCCTCTAGTCTCTCCTCTAGTCCCCTCTTAGTCTCTGTTCGAGTCCCTCTCTGTTTCCATCTCAAGTTCCCTCTCAGTCCCCCTCGAGTCCCCTCTCGAGTTCCCTCCTAGTCCCTCCTTTAGGCCCTCCTCTAGTCCCTCCTCGAGTCCCCTCTCTAGTTCCCCTCTCGAGTTCCCTTCTCTAGTTACTCCTCTAGTCCCTCCTCTAGTCTCTCCTCTAGTCCCCTCTGTAGTCCCTTCTCGAGTCCCTCTCTGTTTCCATCTCCAGTTCCCTCTCGAATTCCCTCCTTTAGTCCCCTCTAGTCCCTCCTCGAGTCCCCTCTCTAGTTTCCCTCTCGAGTTCCCTCTCGAGTTCCCTTCTCTAGTTACTCATCTAGTCCCTCCTCTAGTCTCTCCTCTAGTCCCCTCTTTAGTCTCTGTTCGAGTCCCCTCTCTGTTTCCATCTCAAGTTCCCTCTCCAGTTCCCCCTCGAGTCCCCTCTCGAGTTCCCTCCTTTAGTCCCTCCTTTAGGCCCTCCTCTAGTCCCTCCTCGAGTCCCCTCTCTAGTTCCCCTCTCGAGTTCTCTTCCCTAGTTACTCCTCTAGTCCCCTCTGTAGTCCCTTCTCGAGTTCCCTCTCTGTTTCCATCTCGAGTCCCCTCTCCAGTTCCCCCTCGAGTCCCCTCTCGAGTTCCCTCCTCTGGTCCCTCCTCTGGTCCCTCCTCGAGTCCCCTCTCTAGTTCCCTCTCAAATCCCCTCTCGTGTTCCCTTCTCTAGTCCCCTCTGGAGTCCCCTCTCCAGTCTCCTCTCGAGTCCCCTCTCAAGTCTCCGCTCGAGTTCCCTCTCCATTCCCTATTCAAGCCCCTACGCAAGTGTCGTTGGAGGTCCCGCCGTCTACTCCCCTGCCGGGGGTCCTGCCAACCCTGTGTCCTGTGCCGTTGGAGGTCCCGCAGAATACTCTCCTGCCGGGGGTCCTGCCAACCCTGTGTCGTTGGAGGTCCCGCCGTCTGCTCCCCTGCCGGGGGTCCTGCCAGCTCTGTGTCCTTTGCCGTTGGAGGTCCCGCCGTCTACTCCCCTGCCGGGGGTCCTGCCAACCCTGTGTCCTGTGCCGTTGGAGGTCCCGCCGTCTACTCCCTGCCGGGGGTCCTGCCAACCCTTTCTCCTGTCCGTTGGAGGTCCCGCAGAATACTCTTCTGCGGGGGTCCTGCCAACCCTTTCTCCTGTCCCGTTGGAGGTCCCGCCGTCTACTCCCCTGCCGGGGGTCCTGCCAGCTCTGTGTCCTGTGCCGTTGGAGGTCCCGCCGTCTACTCCCCTGCCGGGGATCCTGCCAACTCTGTGTCCTGTGCCGTTGGAGGTCCCGCAGAATACTCCCCTGCCGGGGGTCCTGCCAACCCTGTGTCCTGTGCCGTTGGAGGTCCCGCCATCACTCCCCTGCCGGGGGTCGTTGGAGGTCCCGCCGTCTATTCCCCTGCCGGGGGTCCTGCCAACCTTTTCTCCTGTCCCGTTGGAGGTCCCGCAGAAGACTCTTCTGCCGGGGATCCTGCCAACCCTATATCCCGTGCCGTTGGAGGTGCTACCGAGGGCCCTGCCAGCCCCATGTCCATCACCGGTCTCGCCGGGGTTCCTGCCAACTCCTGGTCCTTTTCCGGGGGATCCTGCCGAAGCTTGTCCGACCGGCTCGGTTTCTGTCCGGCCGACACCGGGTCCTGCCCGATCTCCGGAACTGGCCCATCAGCGCTTTCCTGCCCGGCCTCCTGATCCTGTCCGGTCGACACCGGCTCGAGCCCGGCCCCCTGAGAGCCGCGGTCTTCGCCCTCGAGCCCGGCCCCCTGAGAGCCGCGGTCTTCGCCCTCGAGCCCGGCCCCCTGAGAGCCGCGGTTTTCGCCCTCGGGCCCGGCCCCCTGACTCTTCCTGCCGCTGCCTTCGGTCCTCCATGGTCCCCACCTTGGACTCTGTTTTGACCCCGGGTCGTCCGCCCGAGACCCCTTCCTGGTTCTCTGCCTTGTCCCCGGGCAGTCCGCCCGAATCCCCTTTTTGGACTGTACCTTGCCCCCTGGGCCGTCCGCCCGAGACCCCTTCCTGGTCCTCCGCTGTGTTCCTGGGCTGTCAGCCCAAGACCCGTCCTCCGGACCCCCTCCGCCCCCCCTGCTTGGGGTTTTGGACTTTTTTTTTTTTTTTTTTAGGGACGTCTGGAATCCGTCCCTTGAGGGGGGGGGTTCTGTCACAATTCACATGTTATGTCACGTTTGTAGTTTTGTCTGTGTTGGTGTTTTTCTTGTCTTTGGGTTTCCTGTCTTATTGTGTTAAGTGTTCACCCCCGTTTCCTGCCTGTCTGCTTTCTGTCTGTTTCCCTCCCTGATTACCCGATTGTGTTCACCTGTTGTTGTGTTTCTCCTCCCCTGCCCGGCTGTTTCTCGTTGTCATGATTACCCCTTCTTGTATTTAGTCTTGTCTGTGTTCAGTGTTGGGTCATTGTTTGTTGGTGACGGAGTTCACCGGAGAGTGTTCTGTTCTGTATTTGTCATTTATCCTTTATCCTTGGAATAAAGGGTTTCTCAAAAGTTATCTGCATTTGGGTCCTGTCCTTCACTCATCCGTGACAGGTATGAGCATCGACCATCATCAATTATTATCCAAAGAAAAAAGTATCGAAATGAAAAATGACATATTAATAAAATAAAGCCCTGGTGCAAGATCTGACCTATCGCCAACCCAGAAAGATGTGTTTGAAGCTGCCTGGGGCTTCATCAGTCCTGCCAGACAAAGGTTTTCAGATCCTGCAGCAGACGTCCGTCTCAGTCCGAGTCGCTGTCTTCAGGGAGCCTGTGGTCCTCTGGACGGTATCTCTTGTCCAGTGGGGGCCAGGGGCCTGAGCTGGAGGGTGTCAAGTCCCTAAAGTCCTCTTCCCTGGTCCTTTTGGTGGAGAGGCCGAGGCCTGAGGTTGGGGTTGGCGAGTCCCTAAAGTCCTCTTCCCAGGTCCTCTTGGTGGAGAAGCTGAGGCCTGATGTCGATGGAGGGGCTGAGGATGGAGTTTCTTCAGGACGTTCCACTTGCGGCGCAGAATCCTCCGGAGGGGCAACACCCAAAGGGCGAAATGTCTGCCAAAAGGTCACGGGTGGGTGCTGCTGGACAGAACGGGGCACCATGGGGCAGCAGAGGCCTAAGGTGGAGGGTGCCGAGTCCCTGGAGTCATCTTCCCTGAACCTCTTGGTAGAGAAGCCGAGGCCCGATGTGGAGGGTGCCGAGTCGATGGAGTCCTCTTCCCTGATCCTCTTCGTGGAGAAGACGAAACCTGGTGTTGTTGGAGCGAACACTCCTGACCTCGGAGGGGCTGAGGGTGGACCTTCTTCAGGACGTTCCAGTCGCGGTGCAGAAACCTCCAGGGGGGCAACACCCAAAGGGAGGGAGCAGGGATTTGCAGGGAGGAAGCTTGGAGTGAAGGTCCCACGCAATACCTCCCAAACATTTAACGGTGGGAATTGCTGGGTGAGAGGGGAGAGACGTCCGATATCGTCATCACCGTCATCACAGTCATAACTTCATTCGTCCTCCTCCTCCTCCTCTTCTTCTTCCTCGGAGGACAAGGACCCGTATCCAGAATCTTCGGATGTCCAGTCTTCCCCCTCATCCTCCTCTTCATCCTCCTCCTCTTCCTCCTCCTCTTCCCTCAATCCATGACCTTCACCTAAAAAACCGATAGCAAACTCACCTTCATCCTCGACAGCGTACCTGACCTCACCTACCTCTTCCTCATCAGGAGCATTGTAGACGGGGAGATTACCTTCATCGCCTGCAGGAGGATCCATGATGAAGTTCTCAGAGCCTGTGGGGGGGGGGGGGAAATTCAGAGTGTAAGGATTTCACAGGTAATATGTGGGATTATTTAGCAATTATCAATGATTGGAGAAAAAAAAAGCACAACTATGACTTTAATTTACAAGACATGACAGGAGAACCTGTTAAAAGCCTGCTAAAACATAATTGTGACTATAGAATAACACTGGGGATAATACATTATATTCTTTTTCTGATAAACAGTGACAACAAGAAATATACTAATTGGGATTTTTGTTATTGGCAATATTATTTTCGTTATTTTAATATCTCCAAACTCTTTTTTTTTTATAAAACAGAAGTGCACATAAACGGCACTCTATATGTGTTGGACAACAAGTAAAGGAACCTTGCTCTGCGCATTTTACACACCGCTTCTTCCGCAGCAGCAGAGCCTTCTTTAACCAAAATGCAACATTACAAAATGTGCAAACAAATAAATGCTGACTGTGGGGAATGCAAGACCCAGATCCCGAGAAAAAA